>NC_056448.1:50767663-51067663 GCF_018296145.1 Oncorhynchus tshawytscha
TGGTCCACCCACACTGACAGCGTGGTGAAGACCTCAGGAGGCTGAAGAAATTCGGCTTGTCACCAAAAGCACTCATAAACTTTTACAGATGCACAATCGAGAGCATCCTGTCGGGCTGTATCACCGCCTGGTACGGCAACTGCTCCGCCCACAACCGTAAGGCTCTCCAGAGGGTAGTGAGGTCTGCACAACACATCACCGGGGACAAACTACCTGCCCTCCAGGACACCTACACCACCCGATGTCACAGGAAGGCCTTAACAGTGTACATGGTCTCTGGGCCTGTAACAGTGTGCATGGTCTCTGGGCTTGTAACAGTGTACATGGTCTCTGGGCCTGTAACAGTGTGCATGGTCTCTGGGCTTGTAAAAGTGTACATGGTTTCTGGGCCTGTAACAGTGTACATGGTCTCTGGGCCTGTAACAGTGTGCATGGTCTCTGGGCTTGTAAAAGTGTACATGGTCTCTGGGCCTGTAACAGTGTACATGGTCTCTGGGCTTGTAACAGTCTGGGTGCATGGTCTCTGGGCTTGTAAGTGTACATGGTTTCTGGGCCTGTGTACATGGTCTCTGGGCCTGTAACAGTGTGCATGGTCTCTGGGCTTGTAAAAGTGTACATGGTCTCTGGGCCTGTAACAGTGTACATGGTATCTGGGCTTGTAACAGTGTGCATGGTCTCTGGGCTTGTAAAAGTGTACATGGTCTCTGGGCCTGTAACAGTGTACATGGTCTCTGGGCTTGTAATATTTTACATTATCTTGGGTCCTGTAATATTTTACATTATCTCTGGTAATTGCTTGTGTGTTTACATAATGTTTAGTGGAACATTATTTTCCACCGTCAAACAGGGATCATTAATCTGTCTGACATTTATAAATCTCACTAGGTCAAACTGAACAAATAAAATCCAGGTATCACTTTTGTCACTGTGTTATGGATGGGCCATTGTTATTGTTGTGACATACACTAGACCAAAGGAAGAAAGGGGAAGTCATGTTAATCAGGGAGGATGACTCAGAGACAGTACTGTCAGTCATCCTTAATGGAGCCCTGTTCCTTACGTCGTGCACTACTTTTTACTAGATCCCCTGGTCAAAAGTATTGCACTATATAGGAAATAGGATGTAATTTGGGGCCTAGCATCTCCCCAAAGACACAGCACCACAACATTAGCTCAGCCTTTCTAGTATTATATAGGGAATAGCTAGTACTATATAGGGAATAACTAGTACTATATAGGGAATAACTAGAACTATACTGGGAATAGCTAGTACTATATAGGGAATAGCTAGACATATATAGGGAATAGCTAGTACTATATAGGGAACAGATAGTACTATATAGGGAATAGCTAGTACGCTATAGGGAATAACTAGTACTATATAGGGAACAGCTAGTAATATATAGGGAATAGGGTGATATTTAGGATACAGTCTATACTGTAGCTTCTGCCAAGCATCTCATCGATCTTCAGATGGCAGAGAGAGAATCAGCAGTCTGGGAACAATGAATTATCTTTTCTCTCTCTCTATTCTTCCTTTTGTCTTTCTCAACCTCCTCATTCCCCTCTCTCTGGGACTGGGCCAAATCTTTATCATTCCCCTCATTCCCCTCTCTCTGGGACTGGGCCAAATCTTTATCATTCCCCTCATTCCCCTCTCTCTGGGACTGGGCCAAATCTTTATCATTCCCCTCATTCCCCTCTCTCTGGGACTGGGCCAAATCTTTATCATTCCCCTCATTCCCCTCTCTCTGGGACTGGGCCAAATCTTTATCATTCCCCTCATTCCCCTCTCTCTGGGACTGGGCCAAATCTTTATCATTCCCCTCATTCCCCTCTCTCTGGGACTGGGCCAAATATTTATCATTCCCTTCATTCCCCTCTCTCTGGGACTGGGCCAAATCTTTATCATTCCCCTCTCTGTGGAACTGGGACACATCTATATCATTCCCCTCTCTCTGGGACTGGACCAAATCGTTATCATTCCCCTCTCTCTGGGACTGGGCCAAATCTTTATCATTCCCCTCATTCCCCTCTCTCTGGGACTGAGCCAAATCTTTATCATTCCCCTCATTCCCCTCTCTCTGGGACTGGGACACATCTGTATCATTCCCCTCTCTCTGGGACTGGGCCAAATCTTTATCATTCCCCTCTCTCTGGGACTAAGCCAAATCTTTATCATTCACTCTCTGTGGGACTGGGACACATCTTTATCATTTACTCTCTGTAGGACTGGGACACATCTTTATCATTCCCCTCTCTCTGGGACTGGGTCACATCTGTATGATTCCCCTCATTCCCCTCTCTCTGGGACTAGGCCAAATCTTTATCACTCACTCTCTGTAGGCCAGGGACACATCTTTATCATTATTCATCACTCTGCAATTCTCAAAACATGATTAATTTAGCTTTTATAGAGCACTTATTGACCGTGTAGTTTAAAGGCTTACCCCCAAAACCTCCTTTAATAAATTAGATGTTTAAAAAAAAATGTAACCAGGTAGGCTAGTTGAGAACAAGTTCTCATTTACAACTGCGACCTGGCCAAGATAAAGCAAAGCATGGAGTAAAACAAACATACAGTCAATAACACAATAGAAAAAAAAGAAAGTCTATGTACTGTGTGTGTAAATGGAATGAGGTGGTAAGGCAATAAATAGGTCATAGTAGCAAAGTAATTACAATTTAGTAGATTAACACTGGAGTGATAGATGAGCAGATGATGATGAGCAGATGATGGTGTGTAAGTAGTGATACTGGTGTGCAAAAGAGCAGAAAAGTAAACAAAAACAGGGGATGAGGTAGGTAGATTGAATGGGCTATTTACAGATGGACTATGTACAGCTGCAGCGATCGGTTAGCTGCTCAGATAGCTGATGTTTAAAGTTAGTGAGGGAAATGTAACTTACCACACTGCCATCTACTTTGTTACCAGTGCCCCCTTCAACACTCATCACTGTGACCTTTACAACCTGGTGAACTGTGACCTTTACACCTGGTCAACTGGCTTTCCTTACACACAGAACGCCAGAACGAATGATTTACCAATTGACTTCCCAGTTCCCTCTCTACCTCAGCTCACTCCTCAATGTCTCCACTCCCAACCTGCAGTCTGGTAGAGGCTGTATATTGCACTAGTCATTCCAAAACCAACACTTCCACTTTTCATTCATTCCAGTTTTCTGCCACCAAGACTGAAAAAGACCTTCAAACTTAACACATTCATTCCACCACACTCCTCCTGAGTAATGTACCTGCTTATCATTAAGTCTACTGCTATCTCAAATCAAATCAAATGTTATTTGTCACATACACATGGTTAGCAGATGTTAATGCGATTGTAGTGAAATGCTTATCCTTCTAGTTTCGACAATGCAGTAATAACCAACGAGTAATCTAACCTAACAACCTGAGTAATATACCTGCTTATCATTAAGGGTACTGCTATCTGAGTAATGTACCTGATAATCATTAAGTCTGCTATGTTCCCTTGGTATTTCCAAATCAAATCAAATCAAATCAAATCAAATTTCTGCTCTAACCCAATTTGCGTGGCTGAATCTCACCGGATCTCACCAGAGAAATCGCCTGTGTGAAACAGCACTCCACTGTCTCAGTTTGTGTAGCTCATGTATCTGATGCTGTCTGGACAGGGAAACAGCACTTCTGTGTCTCAGTATGTGTAGCTCATGTATCTGATGCTGTCTGGACAGGGAAACAGTGCCCCCTCTGTCTCAGTATGTGTAGCTCATGTATCTGATACTGTCTGGACAGGGAAACAGCGGCCCCTCTGTCTCAGTATGTGTAGCTCATATATCTGATGCTGTCTGGACAGGGAAACAGCGCCCCCTCTGTCTCAGTTTGTGTAGCTCATGTATCTGATGCTGTCTGGACAGGGAAACAGCGCCCCCTCTGTCTCGGGTATGTGCAGGTCATGTATCTGATGCTGTCTGGACAGGGAAACAGCGCCCCCTCTGTCTCGGTATGTGTAGCTCATGTATCTGATGCTGTCTGGACAGGGAAACAGCGCCCCCTCTGTCTCGGTATGTGCAGCTCATGTATCTGATGCTGTCTGGACAGGGAAACAGCGCCCCCTCTGTCTCGGTATGTGCAGCTCATGTATCTGATGCTGTCTGGACAGGGAAACAGCGTCCCCTCTGTCTCGGGTATGTGCAGGTCATGTATCTGATGCTGTCTGGACAGGGAAACAGCGCCCCCTCTGTCTCGGTATGTGTAGCTCATGTATCTGATGCTGTCTGGACCAACATAGTATGACATGTTGCCACCGTAGCGTTTGATTGACTGATGCCAACAAGCATTTGGCCTCCCTTTAATAAAAAAAGTATAAAATAATTAGACCATCAGCGTTGAGCTGAGCTCAACTGTGGGTTGTCCCCTGCACATCAAAACGCCTTTCAAGAGAGGCCCGTTTGGATTTGGCTCCAGACCAATCAAATCACTTCCTTTGCAAAACGTCATTGCAAGCTTGGCACACCTGTATGTGGGGAATTGTGTTTACCCTTCTCCAGATCTGTGCCTCGACACAATCCTGTTTTGGCTCTCTACGGACAATTCCTTTGACCTCATGGCTTTGTTTTTCCTCTGACATGCACTGTATAGACAGGTGTGTACCTTATTTAGAAAGATGTGTACCTTATTTAGACAGGTGTGTACCTTATTTAGACAGGTGTGTACCTTATTTAGACAGGTGTGTACCTTATATAGACAGGTGTGTACCTTAAATAGACAGGTGTGTACCTTATTTAGACAGGTGTGTACCTTATTTAGACAGGTGTGTACCTTATATAGACAGGTGTGTACCTTAAATAGACAGGTGTGTACCTTTTCAAATCATGTCCAATCATTTGAATTTACCACAGGTGGACTCCAATCATGTTGTAGAAACATCTCAAGGATGATCAATGGAAACAGGATGCACCTGAGCTCAATTTATAGTCTCATAGCAAAGGGTCTGAATACTTATGTAAATAAGGAATTCATCTAATTTGTTTTTATAAATCAAATTTCTGAAAACTTGTTTTCCTTTGTAATTATGGGTCATTGTATGTATATTGATGAGAAATATAATCAATTTAATCCATTTTAGAATTAGTCTATTACATAACAAAATGTGGAAAAAGTCAAGGGGTCTGAATACTTTCTGAATGCACTTAATATAGGTTTGTTGATTTGATGATTTTTAAATGTTTAAGTTGAAATGGTGCTGGAATAGCGGAAGAAGATGTCTTTGTGCTCACTTGCGGAAACTCAGTAGTTGTTTAGTAAACTGTCGAAAACATTAACTTGCTTGACCATGCAGCAGGTCATGTAAATGTTTGTTAATGCAATATTTGCTTTGTGGACTTCACCGGACAGATGTTCCTCTCCGGTTTTGTGATGAAACAAACGTATGTGTAGTTGATTTGTCTTTTTGTTGTCTCAACCTTATTGTATACCACGGTTGCATTTGAACTAATGGGTTAAAAAGCCAACTACGCAATTATCACAACATAGGGTGTAACATGTATTTTTTACTGACTTGTCTTCCTCAGTGATATGACCAACGCACCACTATTTGCATTTGTATGTGATTTATTATGGATCCCCAATAGTTCATCTTACTTCCGGCGCCGACAGAGATGGCCGCCTCGCTTCGCGTTCCTAGGAAACTATGCAGTTTTTTGTTTTTTTACGTGTTATTTCATACACTAGTACCCCAGGTCATCTTAGGTTTCTTTACATACAGCCGAGAAGAACTACTGAATATAAGATCAGCGTCAACTCACCATCAGTACGACCAAGAATATGTTTTTCGCGATGCGGATCCTGTGTTCTGCCTTACAACCAGTGTAACCGAGTGGATCACATGCAGCGACCAAAAAAAAAAACGACTCAGAAAAAGAGGGAAACGAAGCGGTCTTCTGGTCAGACTCCGGAGACGGGCACATCGTGCACCACTCCCTAGCATTCTTCTTGCCAATGTCCAGTCTCTTGACAACAAGGTTGATGAAATCCGAGCAAGGGTAGCATTCCAGAGGGACATCAGAGACTGTAACGTTCTTTGCTTCACGGAAACATGGCTAACTGGAGAGACGCAATCCGAAGCGGTGCAGCCAGCGGGTTTCTCCACGCATCGCGCCGACAGAAACAAACATCTTTCTGGTAAGAAGAGGGGCGGGGGCGTATGCCTTATGACTAACGTGACATGGTGTGATGAAAGAAACATACAGGAACTCAAATCCTTCTGTTCACCTGATTTAGAATTCCTCACAATCAAATGTAGACCGCATTATCTACCAAGAGAATTCTCTTCGATTATAATCACAGCCGTATATATCCCCCCCAAGCAGACACATCGATGGCTCTGAACGAACTTTATTTAACTCTCTGCAAACTGGAAACGATTTATCCGGAGGCTGCATTCATTGTAGCTGGGGATTTTAACAAGGCTAATCTGAAAACAAGACTCCCTAAATTTTATCAGCATATCGATTGCGCAACCAGGGGTGGAAAGACCCTGGATCATTGTTACTCTAACTTCCGCGACGCATATAAGGCCCTGCCCCGCCCCCCTTTCGGAAAAGCTGACCACGACTCCATTTTGTTTATCCCTGCCTACAGACAGAAACTAAAACAAGAAGCTCCCACGCTGAGGTCTGTCCAACGCTGGTCCGACCAAGCTGACTCCACACTCCAAGACTGCTTCCATCACGTGGACTGGGAGATGTTTCGTATTGCGTCAGACAACAACATTGACGAATACGCTGATACGGTGTGCGAGTTCATTAGAACGTGCGTTGAAGATGTCGTTCCCATAGCAACGATTAAAACATTCCCTAACCAGAAACCGTGGATTGATGGCAGCATTCGTGTGAAACTGAAGGCACGAACCACTGCTTTTAATCAGGGCAAGGTGTCTGGTAACATGACTGAATACAAACAGTGCAGCTATTCCCTCCGCAAGGCTATCAAACAAGCTAAGCGCCAGTACAGAGACAAAGTAGAATCTCAATTCAACGGCTCAGACACAAGAGGTATGTGGCAGGGTCTACAGTCAATCACGGACTACAGGAAGAAACCCAGCCCAGTCACGGACCAGGATGTCTTGCTCCCAGGCAGACTAAATAACTTTTTGCCCGCTTTGAGGACAATACAGTGCCACTGACACGGCCTGCAACGGAAACATGCGGTCTCTCCTTCACTGCAGCCGAAGTGAGTAAGACATTTAAACGTGTTAACCCTCGCAAGGCTGCAGGCCCAGACGGCATCCCCAGCCGCGCCCTCAGAGCATGCGCAGACCAGCTGGCCGGTGTGTTTACGGACATATTCAATCAATCCCTATACCAGTCTGCTGTTCCCACATGCTTCAAGAGGGCCACCATTGTTCCTGTTCCCAAGAAAGCTAAGGTAACTGAGCTAAACGACTACCGCCCGTAGCACTCACATCCGTCATCATGAAGTGCTTTGAGAGACTAGTCAAGGACCATATCACCTCCACCCTACCTGACACCCTTGACCCACTCCAATTTGCTTACCGCCCAAATAGGTCCACAGACGATGCAATCTCAACCACACTGCACACTGCCCTAACCCATCTGGACAAGAGGAATACCTATGTGAGAATGCTGTTCATCGACTACAGCTCGGCATTCAACACCATAGTACCCTCCAAGCTCGTCATCAAGCTCGAGACCCTGGGTCTCGACCCCGCCCTGTGCAACTGGGTACTGGACTTCCTGACGGGCCGCCCCCAGGTGGTGAGGGTAGGCAACAACATCTCCTCCCCGCTGATCCTCAACACTGGGGCCCCACAAGGGTGCGTTCTGAGCCCTCTCCTGTACTCCCTGTTCACCCACGACTGCGTGGCCATGCACGCCTCCAACTCAATCATCAAGTTTGCGGACGACACAACAGTGGTAGGCTTGATTACCAACAACGACGAGACGGCCTACAGGGAGGAGGTGAGGGCCCTCGGAGTGTGGTGTCAGGAAAATAACCTCACACTCAACGTCAACAAAACTAAGGAGATGATTGTGGACTTCAGGAAACAGCAGAGGGAACACCCCCATCCACATCGATGGAACAGTAGTGGAGAGGGTAGCAAGTTTTAAGTTCCTCGGCATACACATCACAGACAAACTGAATTGGTCCACTCACACAGACAGCATCGTGAGGAAGGCGCAGCAGCGCCTCTTCAACCTCAGGAGGCTGAAGAAATTCGGCTTGTCACCAAAAGCACTCACAAACTTCTACAGATGCACAATCGAGAGCATCCTGGCGGGCTGTATCACCGCCTGGTATGGCAACTGCACCGCCCTCAACCGTAAGGCTCTCCAGAGGGTAGTGAGGTCTGCACAACGCATCACCGGGGGCAAACTACCTGCCCTCCAGGACACCTACACCACCCGATGCTACAGGAAGGCCATAAAGATCATCAAGGACATCAACCACCCGAGCCACTGCCTGTTCACCCCGCTGCCATCCAGAAGGCGAGGTCAGTACAGGTGCATCAAAGCTGGGACCGAGAGACTGAAAAACAGCTTCTATCTCAAGGCCATCAGACTGTTAAACAGCCACCACTAACATTGAGTGGCTACTGCCAACACACTGTCAATGACACTGACTCTACTCCAGCCACTTTAATAATGGGAATTGATGGGAAATGATGTAAATATATCCCTAGCCACTTTAAACAATGCTACCTTATATAATGTTACTTACCCTACATTATTCATCTCATATGCATACGTTGATACTGTACTCTATATCATCGACTGCATCCTTATGTAATACATGTATCACTAGCCACTTTAACTATGCCACTTGGTTTACATACTTATCCCATATGTATATACTGTACTCGATATCATCTACTGTACTCGATATCATCTACTGTGTCTTGCCTATGCTGCTCTGTACCATCACTCATTCATATATCCTTATGTACATATTCTTTATCCCCTTACACTGTGTATGACAGTAGTTTTTTTTTTTTTTTTGGAATTGTTAGTTAGATTACTTGCTCGTTATTACTGCATTGTCGGAACTAGAAGCACAAGCATTTCGCTACACTCGCATTAACATCTGCTAACCATGTGTATGTGACAAATAAATTTGATTTGATTTGATTTGATTTCCTGTCAAGGCAGCATCTACAGGAACTAATGGGGATCCATAATAAACCCCAGGAAGAGTAGCTGGCGTCAGTTACTTTATGTGGAATAGAGTTCCATGTAGTCATGAATCTATGCAGTACTGTGGAATAGAGTTCCATGTAGTCATGGCTCTATGTAGTACTGCGGAATAGAGTTCCATGTAGTCATGGCTCTATGTAGTACTGTGGAATAGAGTTCCATGTAGTCATGGCTCTATGTAGTACTGTGGAATAGAGTTCCATGTAGTCATGGCTCTATGTAGTACTCTGTACCTCCCATAGTCTGTTCTGGACTTGGGGACTGTGAAGAGACCTCTCGTAGCATGTCTTGTGGGGTATGCATGGGTGTCCGAGCTGTGCGCCAGTAGTTAAAACAGACAGCTCAGTACCTTCAGCTTGTCAACACCTCTTACAAAAACATGTTGTGATGAAGTAAATCTCTCCTCCACTTTGAGCCATGAGAGATTGACATGCATGTCATTAATGTTAGCTCTCTGTGTACAACCAAGGGCCAGCTGTGCTGCCCTGTTCTGAGACAATTGCAATGTTCCTAAGCCCTTTTTTTGTGGCACCTAACCACACGACTGAACAGTGGTCCAGGTGTGACTAAACTTGGGCCTGTAGGACCTGCCTCGTTGACAGTGTTGTTAAGAATGTAGAAACTAGGACCTGTAGGACCTGCCTTGTTGATTGTGTTGTTAAGAAGGTAGAAACTAGGGCCTGTAGGACCTGCCTTGTTGATAGTGTTGTTAAGAAGGTAGAAACTAGGGCCTGTAGGACCTGCCTTGTTGACTGACAGTGCTGTTGTTAAGAAGGTGGAGCAGCGCCTTATGGACATACTTCTCCCCATCTTAGCTACTATTGTATCAACATGTTTTAACCATGACCATTTACAATCCAGGGTTACTCCAAGCAGTTTAGTCTCCTCAACTTGCTCAGTTTCCACATTATTCATTACGAGACATAGTGGAGCATTAGGGTTTCGTGAATGATGTGTCCCAAATACAATGCTTTTAGTTTTGGAAATATTTTTGACTAACTTACTCCTTGCTACCCATTCCGAATCTTACTTTAGCTCTTTGTTAAGTGTTGCAGTCATTTCAGTCGCTGTAGTAGCTGACGTGTATAGTGTTGAGTAATCGGCATACATAGACACACTGGCCTTACTCAAAGCCAGTGTAATGTCATTAGTAAAGACTGAAAAAAGCAAGGGGCCTGAACAGCTGCCCTGGGGAATTCCTGATTCTACCTGGATTATGTTGGAGAGGCTTCCATTAAAGAACACCCTCTGTGTTCTGTTAGACAGGTAACTCTTTATCCATATTATAGCAGGGGGTGTAAAGCCATAACACATACGTTTTTCCAGCAGCAGACTATGATCAATAACGTCAAAAGTTGCACTGAAGTCTAACAAGACAGCCCCCACAATAATTTTATCATCAATTTCTCTCAGCCAATCATCAGTCATTTGTGTAAGTGCTGTGCTTGTTGAATGTCCTTCCCTTCCCGTGATGAAAGTCAGTTGTCAGTTTGTTTACTGTAAAATGGCATTGTATCTGGTCAAACACAGGGTTGGTAACAGGCTGATTGGTCGGCTATTTGAGCCAGTAAAGGGGGCTTTACTATTCTTGGGTAGCAGAATTACTTTTGCTTCCCTCCAGGCCTGAGGGCAAACACTCTCTAGTAGGCTTCAATTGAAGATGTGGCAAATAGGAGTGGCAATATCGTCTGCTATTATCCTCAGTAATTTTCCATCCAGATTGTCAGACCCCGGTGGCTTGTCATTGTTGATAGACAACAATAATACTTTCACCTCTTTCACACTGACTTCACAGAATTTAAAAGTACAATTCTTTCATAATTTGGTCAGATATACTTGGATCTGTAGCGTTGATTGTGTGACTATGTGTTCTCTGTTGTAATGTTATGCCTCTTGGTCAGGTCCTTATTATAACTGAGAATTGGTTCAACATGTGCTTATCTGGTTAAATAAAGGTTAAATAAAATACTTTGGACCTGTTGCCTATTACAGTGCATTACTATTGACCAGCTCCCATAATGATGCAGACGTTTTCCTGAAGGGACCTGGTTTGACAGTGTCCTCTCTGTCAAGCTAAACATCCGAGACTGTAATTAAGACACCAGTTATGGTCTTGTTCTGTAGCTCAAACCCACAAAGAATCATCTGTTCCAGCTAGCCAACATCAGAGCTCTGAGTGTGTTAGGGGGACAGATGAACACAACGTTCCCTCTGCCAATACAAAAGAGAGTGAGAGAGTGAGTGAGTGAGACAGACAGACAGACAGACAGACAGACAGACAGACAGACAGACAGACAGACAGACAGAAGACAGACAGACACACACACACATACAGACAGATGGAGGAGGTGGGTACGCAGGGAACGACAACATCTTTGAAGCTGGTAAATTATCTTCTATCCCTATTCTATGGCCATATGGCTCCTAATTGACCAATGTAACATTCTGTAGGTTGTATTTCTGTTCACTGTAGGATGTAGTTATGTTGGCTGTAGGCTGTGGTTCAGTTCATTGTAGACTGTAGTTCTGTTCACTGTAGGCTGTAGTTCTGTTCACTCTAGGCTATAGTTCTGTTCAATTAAGGCTGTAGTTCAATTCACTGTAGGCTGTAGTTATGTTCACTGTCGGCTGTTGTTCTGTTCACTGTTGGATGTAGTTCTGTTGACTGTTGGATGTAGTTCTGTTGACTGTTGGATGTAGTTCAGTTCACTGTTGGATGTAGTTCTGTTGACTGTTGGATGTAGTTCTGTTGACTGTTGGATGTAGTTCAGTTCACTGTTGGATGTAGTTCTGTTGACTGTTGGATGTAGTTCTGTTGACTGTTGGATGTAGTTCTGTTCACTGTTGGATGTAGTTCTGTTGACTGTTGGATGTAGTTCTGTTCACTGTTGTATGTAGTTCTGTTGACTGTTGGATGTAGTTCTGTTGACTGTTGGATGTAGTTCTGTTCACTGTTGGATGTAGTTCTGTTGACTGTTGGATGTAGTTCTGTTCACTGTATGATGTTGTTCTGTTGACTGTTGGATGTAGTTCTGTTGACTGTTGGATGTAGTTCTGTTCACTGTTGTATGTAGTTCTGTTGACTGTTGGATGTAGTTCTGTTGACTGTTGGATGTAGTTCTGTTCACTGTTGGATGTAGTTCTGTTGACTGTTGGATGTAGTTCTGTTCACTGTATGATGTAGTTCTGTTGACTGTTGGATGTAGTTCTGTTGACTGTTGGATGTAGTTCTGTTGACTGTTGGATGTAGTTCAGTTCACTGTAGGATGTAGTTATGTTCACTGTAGGATGTAGTTCTGTTCACTGTAGGATGTAGTTCAGTTCACTGTAGGATGTAGTTCAGTTCACTGTAGGATGTAGTTCAGTTCACTGTAGGATGTAGTTCTGTTCACTGTATGATGTAGTTCTGTTCACTGTTGGATGTAGTTCAGTTCACTGTAGGATGTAGTTCTGTTCACTGCTGATTAAACACATGGCGTGGTTATAATGAGTTCAACAGTATTTGGAGGTTTTCCATCAACAAGTACTTACATTGTTTTCTCTGTTGTTGACACAGTGCCACTAACGGATGTTTCCTGATTCAATATGTGATTGTTTATAGTGAAGCTCCTACGCTGTAGTACTCCCCCAAATGACACCCTAATTCCCTACAGGATGTAGAACTCTCCCTAATGACACCCTATTACCTACAGGATGTAGAACTCTCCCTAATGACACCCTATTCCCTACAGGATCGCTGCAAAGAAACCACTACCAAAGGACACCAATATGAAGAAGAGACTTTCTTGGGCCAAGAAACATGAGCAATGGACATTAGACAGTTGGAAATCTGTCCTTTAGTCTGATAAGTCCAAATGTGCGATTTTTGGTTCCAACCGCTATTTCTTTGTGAGACACAGAGTAGGTGAACAGAGGATCTCCACATGTGTGGTTCCCAATGTGAAGCATGGAGGAGGAGGTGCGATGGTGTCGGGGTGATTTTCTGGTGACACTGTCTGTGATTTATTTAGAATTCAACGCACACTTAACCAGCATGGCTACAACACCATTCTGGTTTGCACTTAGTGGAACTATCATATGTTTTGCGTGCTGCATCAGATGACCTGGCCTCCACAATCACCTAACCTTAATCCATTTGAGATGGTTTGGGATGAGTTGGACCGCAGAGTGAAGAAAAGCAGCCAACAAGTGCTCAGCATATTTGGGAACTCCTTCAAGACTGTTGGAAAAGCATTCCAGGTGAAACTGGCGGAAATGTTTTATACCAAAATAATACCACCCGTTGTGAAAATCTAAATATTTTGCTCTAGAAGGAACCAATACGTATTTATTTAGGGGAAGATCTAAAGTTGCGTGATTGATTTAGACATGTTTTTTTGTGTCTTTCTGACTGGCAACTTTGTTTAAATGACTATCAACAATGTTGAAGGGAACACTTACAGTAGTTTTCTCAGTTTTCTTCTCTCTCCTGTAGTTGCCGTGTCAATGCATTTAATCCCCATCGATATACAGAATGTGAACTTGATAAACACATGGGTGAAAATGTAAAAATTTGCATATTTACATTGATAAATATTTGACGATATCCAATTGGTTTTGTCCCATCGCTGGACTCAGGAGAGGCAAAGGGCGAGAGCCATGCATCCTCCAAAACACAACCCAACCAAGCTGCACTGCTTGCTTAACCCGTAAACCAGACACACCAATGTGTTATAGGAAGCATCGTACAGCTGAAGACCGAAGTCAGTGGGCATGCGCCCACCCGATAACCTCTTGAGTGTAGGGGGCAGTATTTTGATGTTTGGATGAAAAACGTACCCAAATGAAACTGCCTATTTCTCAGGCCCAGATTCTAGAATATGCATATAATTGTCAGATTAGGATAGAGAACACTCTAAAGTTTCCAAAACTGTCAAAATATTGTCTGTGAGTATAACAGAACTGATATTGCAGGCGGAAACCTGAGGAAAATCCAACCCGGAAGTGCTGTTTTTCCCGAAAGCTCTCTGTTCCATAGCCTGCCTTCGCTCCATTTAAAGGGATATCAACCAGATTCCTTTTCCTATGGCTTCCCCATGGTGTGAACAGTCTTTAGACATAGTTTCAGGCTTTTATTTAGAAAAATGAGCGAGAAAGATCACAGCATGCGCAACAGCTTGGAGCAGGCATTTTCTCTCTCCTATTGAAGAAGCTACAGTCCCGGTTTAAATATTATCGATTATATATTGTAAAAACAACCTGAGGATTGATTATAAAAAAACGTTTGGAATTTTCGGAATTTTGGAATTTTCGTCTGCGATGTCATGACCGCTCGAGCCTGTGGATTTCTGAACATAACGCGCCAACCAAATGGAGGTATTTTGGATATAAAAATCATCTTCATGGAACAAAAGGAACATTTATTGTGTAACTGGGAGTCTCGTGAGTGCAAACATCCAAAGGTCATCAAAGGTAAGCGATTCATTTTATTGCTTTTCTGACTTTCGTGACCAATCTACTTGGCTGCTAGCTGTTTGTAATGTTTTCTCTACTGAGAGAGATGTCCTTATATAAACACTTGGTATGCTTGCGCCGAAAAGCTTTTCTGAAATCTGACACACCAGGTGGATTAACAACAAGCTAAGGTGTGTTTTGCTATATTGTACTTGTGATTTCATGAAAATTAAATATTTTTAGTAATTTAATTCGATTTTGGCGCTCTGCAATTAAGCGGATGTTGATGAAAATTATCCCGCTAACGGAATGGGTGCATCAAGAAGATAAGGAGTTGCTAGAGCACGATTGGACATCCCAGCCGGCCAAACCCTCCCCTAACCCAGACAACGCTAGGCCAATTGTACGCCGTCTCATGGGTCTACCGGTCACGGCCGGCTGCGACACAGCCCGGGATCGAACCCGGCTCTGTAGTGACACCTCTAGTACTGAGCTGCAGTACCTTAGACCACTGCGCCACTCGGGAGACCAGATCAATATGTTTTTTTGGTCCAATGTCTACGATTCACATCCTTTTGAGACATTGTTGCACACTTTTCCCCGACAGTAAAGTCCAGGAGAAATGGTGGTTTGTGAGTTATAGTAAGAATGATGTCAGTTTTGATTTTAAAACCAATCAGCGAAGTGATAATTAGTGACAAATAGATGATCCACTTGTGGCTTGGAGAGGTGGGCGTCGCTTCAGCCTTGATGCTTCCACAGCTTCCATGCAGAACTGTAATATGCTTCCTTATATTCTAGAAACTGACCACAACCACACAACTACTGACCACAACTGACCACTGCTACTGACCACAACCACACAACTACTGACCACAACTGACCACTGCTACTGACCACAACCACACAACTACTGACCACAACTGACCACTGCTACTGACCACAACCACACAGCTACTGACCACAACCACACAACTACTGACCACAACCACACAACTACTGACCACAACCACACAACTACTGACCACAACCACACAACTACTGACCACAACCACACAACTACTGACCACAACCACACAACTACTGACCACAACCACACAACTACTGACCACAACCACACAACTACTGACCACAACCACACAACTACTGACCACAACCACACAACTACTGACCACACAACTACTGACCACAACTGACCACTGCTACTGACCACAGCTACTGACCACTACTGACAAAAACCACACAACTACTAACCACAGCTACCGACCACTACTGGCAACAACCACACAACTACTTCCACAGCTGTATTTGAGAAAGAATAGTTGAAATATGCGTCCTTCCATTCCGGAAACTAAAGTTTACATTGTTCACCAACAACACGGTGCATCTCACTGGTATAGTAATGCATCTCACTGGTGTAGTAATGCATCTCACTGGTGTAGTAATGCATCTCACTGGTGTAGTAATGCATCTCACTGGTATAGTAATGCATCTCACTGGTGTAGTAATGCATCTCACTGGTATAGTAATGGATCTCACTGGTGTAGTAATGCATCTCACTGGTATAGTAATGCATCTCACTGGTGTAGTAATGCATCTCACTGGTATAGTAATGCATCTCACTGGTGTAGTAATGCATCTCACTGGTGTAGTAATGCATCTCACTGGTGTAGTAATGCATCTCACTGGTGTAGTAATGCATCTCACTGGTATAGTAATGCATCTCACTGGTGTAGTAATGCATCTCACTGGTGTAGTAATGCATCTCACTGGTATAGTAATGCATCTCACTGGTGTAGTAATGCATCTCACTGGTATAGTAATGCATCTCACTGGTGTAGTAATGCATCTCACTGGTATAGTAATGGATCTCACTGGTATAGTAATGCATCTCACTGGTGTAGTAATGCATCTCACTGGTATAGTAATGGATCTCACTGGTATAGTAATGCATCTCACTGGTGTAGTAATGCATCTCACTGGTATAGTAATGGATCTCACTGGTATAGTAATGCATCTCACTGGTGTAGTAATGCATCTCACTGGTATAGTAATGCATCTCACTGGTGTAGTAATGCATCTCACTGGTGTAGTAATGCATCTCACTGGTATAGTAATGGATCTCACTGGTGTAGTAATGCATCTCACTGGTATAGTAATGCATCTCACTGGTATAGTAATGCATCTCACTGGTATAGTAATGCATCTCACTGGTGCACTGATCCAGCCAGTAAAACTCAGATGGTGTAGTAATGCATCTCACTGGTATAGTAATGCATCTCACTAGTGTAGTAATGCATCTCTCTGGTGTAGTAATGCATCTCACTGGTATAGTAATGCATCTCACTGGTATAGTAATGCATCTCACTGGTATAGTAATGCATCTCACTGGTATAGTAATGCATCTCTCTGGTATAGTAATGCATCTCACTGGTATAGTAATGCATCTCTCTGGTATAGTAATGCATCTCTCTGGTGTAGTAATGCATCTCACTGGTATAGTAATGCATCTCACTGGTGCACTGATCCAGCCAGTAAAACTCAGATGGTGTAGTAATGCATCTCACTGGTCTACTGATCCAGCCAGTAAAACTCAGATGGTGTAGTAATGCATCTCACTGGTCTACTGATCCAGCCAGTAAAACTCAGATGGTGTAGTAATGCATCTCACTGGTGCACTGATCCAGCCAGTAAAACTCAGATGGTGTAGTAATGCATCTCACTGGTCTACTGATCCAGCCAGTAAAACTCAGATGGTGTAGTAATGCATCTCACTGGTCTACTGATCCAGCCAGTAAAACTCAGATGGTGTAGTAATCTCACTGCTAGTGGCCGGGGACTTTCATACAGGGAAATGTACATTTCTACCAGCATGTCACATGTGAAACCAGAGGGAAAACATCTCTAGACCACTTTTACTCTACACACAGAGACGCGTACAAAGTTCTCCCTCGCCGTCCATTTGGCAAATCTGACCATAATTCTATCCTCCTGATTCCTGCTGACAAGCAAAAATTAAAGCAGGAAGCACCAGTGATTCGCTCAATAAGGAAGTGGTCAGATGAAGCAGATGCTACGCTACAGGACTGTTTTGCAGCACAGACTGGAATATGTTCCTGGATTCATCCAATGGCATTGAGAAGTATACGATCTCAGTCACTGGCTTCATCAATAAGTGCATAGACGATGTCGTCCCCACAGTGACTGTACGTACATATCCCAACCAGAAGCCATGGATTACAGGCAACATCCACAACGAGCTAAAGCTGCCGCTTTCAAGGAGCGGGAGACTAATCCGGACACTTATAATGGTACGCCTTCAGACAAACCATCAAACAGGCCAAGATTCAATAAAGGATTAAGATTGAATCCTACTACACCGGCTCTGTCGCTCTCTGGATGTGAACTATTACGGACTACAAAGGGAAAGCCAGCCGCGAGCTGCACAGTGACATGAGCCTACCAGACGAGCTAAATGCTGGTAGCCGATGTGAGCAAGACCTTTAAACAGGTCAACATTCACAAAGGGGCCAGACAGATTTCCAGGATGTGTACGCAAAGCATGCACGGACAAACTGGCAAGTGTCTTCACTGATATTTTCAACCTCTCCCTGACCGAGTCTGTAATACCTATGTTTCAAACAGACCACCATAGTCCATGTGCCCAAGATAGCGAAGGTAACCTGCCTAAATGATTACCGCCCCGTAGCACTCACGTCGGTAGCCATGAAGTGCATTGAAATGTGGTCATGGCTCACATCAACAGCATCATCCCGGGTACCCTAGACCCACTGTACCCCAGGGGTACGCGCAGTACCATCGGGGGTATGCCAAATAAAAATGTGATTCAGATTTATTTTTTAAACATTGACATATTCTTTTCTTCACATTTTCAAGCAGTCCATTTATGTTTTCCAACAGGGCTATACATTTGGGTGAGGTCATTTTCTCGTCTGAGTAGCCTCGTTTCACTGCCAAAAATAAAATGAAATCATCTAGTGTTCAGCGAAATAACAACACAATGTCAAATACAGGTAGCTTGGTCAAATAATTAACATCCAATCACATGAACCGTTACTCTCTCTTGGGAATTCCACTAACGGGCCGTAAACGTAGCTGCTGCTCATGAAGGGGTCTGTACTGATGGAGCAAAAGCCACGACAGGGAGACATAGGGGAGTGGTAACGCGCATTATTGAGGCGATGATTAAGAAGTTAGAGCTCTTCTCTGCATTAACAAGGACAACACACAGGTCTTTCCATCATTGTATGATTTTTTTGTGTGCAAATGAACTCAAGCTTACAGACAATGTCAAATGTGATGTAGCGAAGCAACTAAGTGAGTTGGGTACGTAATTACATTTTGTAATTGCGACCCTAAAAATGTATTTTGTTAAATACTAAACTTAACCTTAAACACTTTGGAATTTGAGGTTTAGAACAACTTTGAAATTTGACGTTTGAGACACATGTAAAAACGTCTAATTGTGACATTAGACTGTGAGAGCTGGTAGGCCCAGTAGGACACAGGAAGTTTATCTCTATTCTACTGCTCTCCACATTCAGACATCAGGGAAGACAGACACGCATCTCAACACACATAAGGCCATGGAGACTGTCTGAGACCCTGTCCTACTCTGTTCCATTATACGCTTACTAATCCCTCCCTCCCTCCCTCCCTCCCTCCCTCCCTCCCTCCCTCCCTCCCTCCCTCCCTCCCTCCCTCCCTCCCTCCCTCCCTCCCTCCCTCCCTCCCTCCCTCCCTCCCTCCCACCCTGTCTGTCTTCCTGTCTGTCTGTTTGTCTTCCTCTTTGTGTCCCTGTCTGTCTGTCTTCCTGTCAGGCCATGGAGACTGTCTGAGACCCTGTCTTACTCTGTTCTAGTGTAAACTCACTAATGTCTGTCTGTTTTTTTTCCCTGTCTGTCTGTCTGTCTGTCTGTCTGTCTGTCTGTCTGTCTGTCTGTCTGTCTGTCTGTCTGTCTGTCTGTCTGTCTGTCTGTCTGTCTGTCTGTCTGTCTGTCTGTCTGTCTGTCTGTCTGTCTGTCTGTCTGTCAGGCCATGGAGACTGTCTGAGACCCTGTCTTACTCTGTTCTAGTGTAAACTCACTAATGTCAGTCTGTCTTTTTCCTGTCTGTCTGTCTTTCTTCCTTCCTTTTCTTGCTGAAAAGCCAGCATAGACCAGCATACCGTTTTTCACAGCATTGCAGTTAGATTTTTGGAAATGTTTGTTCCAATTGTTGGATATCCCCACTGGCTGGATTCCAATAGGAATTAAACAAGCCAGCATAATGTGACTAGCAGGCTTAATGTGGCCACTGTATTAGGGAAAATCTAGGCCCTCAAAGTCATACCTTATGTACATTTACATCATTTAGCAGACACTCTTTTCCAGAGCCACTAGGGTGAAGTGCACATTGACAGATTTGTCACCTAGTCAGCTCTGGGATTTGAGCGGGCGACCTTTCGGTTACTGGCCCAACATTCTTAACTGCTAGGCTACCTGCAGCCCAATAAATGTAATGTATTGCCTTAAATAATTAAGCACTTTGATGCTGTTTTTGCTGATCGGCAGTGTGCAAAACAGAGCGAAGACTGGTCACCAGCAAAACCACAGTGAAGTCTGGACACCAGTCTCCAAAACACAGTGAAGACTGGTCACCAACAAAACCACAGTGAAAGCTGGTCATCAGAAAAAACAGACTTAATGCAGGTCAACCTTAATGCAGGTCAACCACAGTGAAGGCTGGTCACAAGTATCAAAACCACATTGAAGGCTAGACACTTAGGTCCTCTCCCTTCTCCCTCTGGACACCCCCACTCTGCCAGTCCTCTCCTTCAGCCTTCGTCCCTCTCCCTCTGGACACCCCACTCTGCCAGTCCTCTTCTCCACCTCTACAGATAAAAACTGCTATACCCACATTACAAAATATGTATTTTGATGGCTGTGCCAGTCCTCAGTCCTCTGAGCAGCTCCTCAGTCCTCAGTTCTCTGAGCAGCTCCTCAGTCCTCTCCCTCTGAGCAGCTCCTCAGTCCTCCTCTCCCTCTGAGCAGCTCCCTGAGCAGTCAGTCCTCCCTCTGAGCAGCTCCTCAGTCCTCTCCCTCTGAGCAGCTCCTCAGTCCTCTCCCTCTGAGCAGCTCCTCAGCTCCTCAGTCCTCTCCCTCTGAGCAGCTCCTCAGTCTCTCCTCTGAGCAGCTCCTCAGTCCTCTCCCTCTGAGCAGCTCCTCAGTCCTCTCCCTCTGAGCAGCTCCTCAGTCCTCTCCCTCTGAGCAGCTCCTCAGTCCTCAGTCCTCTCCCTCTGAGCAGCTCCTCAGTCCTCTCCCTCTGAGCAGCTCCTCAGTCCTCTGAGCAGCTCCCTCTGAGCAGCTCCTCAGTCCTCTCCTCTCCCTCTGAGCAGCTCCTCAGTCCTCTCCCTCTGAGCAGCTCCTCAGTCCTCTCCCTCTGAGCAGCTCCTCAGTCCTCTCCTCCCTCTGAGCAGCTCCTCAGTCCTCTCCCTCTGAGCAGCTCCTCAGTCCTCTCCCTCTGAGCAGCTCCTCAGTCCTCTCCCTCTGAGCAGCTCCTCAGTCCTCTCTCCCTCTGAGCAGCTCCTCAGTCCTCTCCCTCTGAGCAGCTCCTCAGTCCTCTCCCTCTGAGCAGCTCCTCAGTCTCTCTCCCTCTGAGCAGCTCCTCAGTCCTCTCCCTCTGAGCAGCTCCTCAGTCCTCTGAGCAGCTCCTCAGTCCTCTCCCTCCTGAGCAGCTCCTCAGTCCTCTCCCTCTGAGCAGCTCCTCAGTCCTCCCTCTGAGCAGCTCCTCAGTCCTCTCCCTCTGAGCAGCAGCTGAGCAGCTCCTCAGTCCTCTCCCTCTGAGCAGCTCCTCAGTCCTCAGTCCCTCTGAGCAGCTCCTCAGTCCTCTGAGCTCCCTCTGAGCAGCTCCTCAGTCCTCTCCCTCTGAGCAGCTCCTCAGTCCTCTCCCTCTGAGCAGCTCCTCAGCTCCCTCTGAGCAGCTCCTCAGTCCTCTCCCTCTGAGCAGCTCCTCAGTCCTCTCCCTCTGAGCAGCTCCTCAGTCCTCTCCCTCTGAGCAGCTCCTCAGTCCTCTCCCTCTGAGCAGCTCCTCAGTCCTCTCCCTCTGAGCAGCTCCTCAGTCCTCTCCCTCTGAGCAGCTCCTCAGTCCTCTCCCTCTGAGCAGCTCCTCAGTCCTCTCCCTCTGAGCAGCTCCTCAGTCCTCTCCTCTGAGCAGCTCCTCAGTCCTCTCCTCTGAGCAGCTCCTCAGTCCTCTCCCTCTGAGCAGCTCCTCAGTCCTCTCCCTCTGAGCAGCTCCTCAGTCCTCCTCTGAGTCCTCCCTCTGAGCAGCTCCTCTCCCTCTGAGCAGCTCCTCAGTCCTCTCCCTCTGAGCAGCTCCTCAGTCCTCTCCCCTCTGAGCAGCTCCTCAGTCCTCTCCCTCTGAGCAGCTCCTCAGTCCTCTCCCTCTGAGCAGCTCCCTGAGCAGCTCCTCTCCCTCTGAGCAGCTCCTCAGCAGCCTCTCCCTCTGAGCAGCTCCTCAGTCCTCTCCCTCTGAGCAGCTCCTCAGTCCTCTCCCTCTGAGCAGCTCCTCAGCAGCCTCTGAGCAGCTCCCAGTCCCTCCCTCTGAGCAGCTCCTCAGTCCTCTCCCTCTGAGCAGCTCCTCAGTCCTCTCCCTCTGAGCAGCTCCTCAGTCCTCTCCCTCTGAGCAGCTCCTCAGTCCTCTCCCTCTGAGCAGCTCCTCAGTCCTCTCCTCTGAGAGCAGCTCCTCAGTCCCTCCTCCCTCTGAGCAGCTCCTCAGTCCCTCCCTCTGAGCAGCTCCTCAGTCCTCTCCCTCTGAGCAGCTCCTCAGTCCTCTCCCTCTGAGCAGCTCCTCAGTCCTCTCCCTCTGAGCAGCTCCTCAGTCCTCTCCCTCTGAGCAGCTCCTCAGTCCTCTCCCTCTGAGCAGCTCCTCAGTCCTCTCCCCTCTGAGCAGCTCCTCAGTCCTCTCCCTCTGAGCAGTCCTCTCCCTCTGAGCAGCTCCTCAGTCCCTCCCTCTGAGCAGCTCCTCAGTCCTCTCCCTCTGAGCAGCTCCTCAGTCCTCTCCCTCTGAGCAGCTCCTCAGTCCTCTCCCTCTGAGCAGCTCCTCAGTCCTCTCCCTCTGAGCAGCTCCTCAGTCCTCTCCCTCTGAGCAGCTCCTCAGTCCTCTCCCTCTGAGCAGCTCCTCAGTCCTCCTCTGAGCAGCTCCTCAGTCCTCTCCCTCTGAGCAGCTCCTCAGTCCTCTCCCTCTGAGCAGCTCCTCAGTCTCCTCTGAGCAGCTCCTCAGTCCTCTCCCTCTGAGCAGCTCCTCAGTCCTCTCCCTCTGAGCAGCTCCTCAGTCCTCTCCCTCTGAGCAGCTCCTCAGTCCTCTCCCTCTGAGCAGCTCCCCTGAGCAGCTCCTCTCCCTCTGAGCAGCTCCTCAGTCCTCTCCCTCTGAGCAGCTCCTCAGTCCTCTCCCTCTGAGCAGCTCCTCAGTCCTCTCCCTCTGAGCAGCTCCTCAGTCCTCTCCCTCTGAGCAGCTCCTCAGTCCTCTCCCTCTGAGCAGCTCCTCAGTCCTCCCTCTGAGCAGCTCCTCAGTCCTCTCCCTCTGAGCAGCTCCTCAGTCCTCTCCCTCTGAGCAGCTCCTCAGCTCCTGAGCAGCTCCTCAGTCCTCTCCCTCTGAGCAGCAGCTGAGCAGCTCCTCAGTCCTCTCCCTCTGAGCAGCTCCTCAGTCCTCTCCCTCTGAGCAGCTCCTCAGTCCTCTCCCCTCTGAGCAGCTCCTCAGTCCTCTCCCTCTGAGCAGCTCCTCAGTCCTCTCCTCTGAGCAGCTCCTCAGTCCTCTCCCTCTGAGCAGCTCCTCAGTCCTCTCCCTCTGAGCAGCTCCTCTCCCTCCCTCTGAGCAGCTCCTCAGTCCTCTCCCTCTGAGCAGCTCCTCAGTCCTCTCCCTCTGAGCAGCTCCTCAGTCCTCTCCCCTCTGAGCAGCTCCTCAGTCCTCTCCCTCTGAGCAGCTCCTCAGTCCTCTCCCTCTGAGCAGCTCCTCAGTCCTCTCCCTCTGAGCAGCTCCTCAGTCCTCTCCCTCTGAGCAGCTCCTCAGTCCTCTCCCTCTGAGCAGCTCCTCAGTCCTCTCCCTCTGAGCAGCTCCTCAGTCCTCCCTCTGAGCAGCTCCTCAGTCCTCCTCTGAGCAGCTCCTCAGTCCTCTCCCTCTGAGCAGCTCCTCAGTCCTCCTCTCCCTCTGAGCAGCAGCTCCTCTGAGTCCTCTCCCTCTGAGCAGCTCCTCAGTCCTCTCCCTCTGAGCAGCTCCTCAGTCCTCTCCCTCTGAGCAGCTCCTCAGTCCTCTCCCTCTGAGCAGCTCCTCAGTCCTCTCCCTCTGAGCAGCTCCTCAGTCCTCTCCTCTGAGCAGCAGTCCTCTCCCCTCTGAGCAGCTCCTCAGTCCTCTCCCTCTGAGCAGCTCCTCAGTCCTCTCCCTCTGAGCAGCTCCTCAGTCCTCTCCCTCTGAGCAGCTCCTCAGTCCTCTCCCTCTGAGCAGCTCCTCAGTCCTCTCCCTCTGAGCAGCTCCTCAGTCCTCTCCCTCTGAGCAGCTCCTCAGTCCTCTCCCTCTGAGCAGCTCCTCAGTCCTCTCCCTCTGAGCAGCTCCTCAGTCCTCTCCCTCTGAGCAGCTCCTCAGTCCTCTCCCTCTGAGCAGCTCCTCAGTCCTCTCCCTCTGAGCAGCTCCTCAGTCCTCTCCCTCTGAGCAGCTCCTCAGTCCTCTCCCTCTGAGCAGCTCCTCAGTCCTCTCCCTCTGAGCAGCTCCTCAGTCCTCTCCCTCTGAGCAGCTCCTCAGTCCTCTCCCTCTGAGCAGCTCCTCAGTCCTCTCCCTCTGAGCAGCTCCTCAGTCCTCTCCTCTGAGCAGCTCCTCAGTCCTCTCCCTCTGAGCAGCTCCTCAGTCCTCTCCCCTGAGCAGCTCCTCAGTCCTCTCCCCTCTGAGCAGCTCCTCAGTCTCTCCCTCTGAGCAGCTCCTCTCAGTCCTCTCCCCTCTGAGCAGCTCCTCTGAGCAGTCCTCTCTCCCCTCTGAGCAGCTCCTCAGTCCTCTCCCTCTGAGCAGCTCCTCAGTCCTCTCCCTCTGAGCAGCTCCTCAGTCCTCTCCCTCTGAGCAGCTCCTCAGTCCTCTCCCTCTGAGCAGCTCCTCAGTCCTCTCCCTCTGAGCAGCTCCTCAGTCCTCTCCCTCTGAGCAGCTCCTCAGTCCTCTCCCTCTGAGCAGCTCCTCAGTCCTCTCCCTCTGAGCAGCTCCTCAGTCCTCTCCCTCTGAGCAGCTCCTCCCTCTGAGCAGTCCTCTCCTCTCTGAGCAGCTCCTCAGTCCTCTCCCTCTGAGCAGCTCCTCAGTCCTCTCCCTCTGAGCAGCTCCTCAGTCCTCTCCCTCTGAGCAGCTCCTCAGTCCTCTCCCTCTGAGCAGCTCCTCAGTCCTCTCCCCTCTGAGCAGCTCCTCAGTCCCTCCCTCTGAGCAGCTCTCAGTCCTCTCCCTCTGAGCAGCTCCTCAGTCCTCTCCCTCTGAGCAGCTCCTCAGTCCTCTCCCTCTGAGCAGCTCCTCAGTCCTCTCCTCTGAGCAGCTCCTCAGTCCTCTCCCTCTGAGCAGCTCCTCAGTCCCTCTCCCTCTGAGCAGCTCCTCAGTCCTCTCCCTCTGAGCAGCTCCTCAGTCCTCTCCCTCTGAGCAGCTCCTCAGTCTCCTCTCCCCTGAGCAGCTCCTGAGCAGCTCCTCAGTCCTCTCCCTCTGAGCAGCTCCTCAGTCCTCTCCCTCTGAGCAGCTCCTCAGTCCTCTCCCTCTGAGCAGCTCCTCAGTCTCTCTCCCTCTGAGCAGCTCCTCAGTCCTCTCCCTCTGAGCAGCTCCTCAGTCCTCTCCCTCTGAGCAGCTCCTCAGTCCTCTCCCTCTGAGCAGCTCCTCAGTCCTCTCCCTCTGAGCAGCTCCTCAGTCCTCTCCCTCTGAGCAGCTCCTCAGTCCTCTCCCTCTGAGCAGCTCCTCAGTCCTCTCCCTCTGAGCAGCTCCTCAGTCCTCTCCCTCTGAGCAGCTCCTCAGTCCTCTCCCCTCTGAGCAGCTCCTCAGTCCTCTCCCTCTGAGCAGCTCCTCAGCTCCTGAGCAGCTCCTCCTCTCCCTCTGAGCAGCTCCTCAGTCCTCTCCCTCTGAGCAGCTCCTCAGTCCTCTCCCTCTGAGCAGCTCCTCAGTCCTCTCCCTCTGAGCAGCTCCTCAGTCCTCTCCTCCTCTCCCTCTGAGCAGCTCCTCAGTCCTCTCCCTCTGAGCAGCTCCTCAGTCCTCTCCCTCTGAGAGCAGTCCTCTCCCTCTGAGCAGCTCCTCTCCCTCTGAGCAGCTCCTCAGTCCTCTCTCTGAGCAGCTCCTCAGTCCTCTCCCTCTGAGCAGCTCCCCTCAGCTCCTCTCCCTCTGAGCAGCTCCTCAGTCCTCTCCCTCTGAGCAGCTCCTCAGTCCTCTCCCTCTGAGCAGCTCCTCAGTCCTCTCCCTCTGAGCAGCTCCTCAGTCCTCTCCCTCTCCCTCTGAGCAGCTCCTCAGTCCTCTCCCTCTGAGCAGCTCCTCAGTCCTCTCCCTCTGAGCAGCTCCTCAGTCCTCTCCCTCTGAGCAGCTCCTCAGTCCTCTCCCCCTCTGAGCAGCTCCTCAGTCCTCTCCCTCTGAGCAGCTCCTCAGCTCCTCTCCTTCTGAGCAGCTCCTCAGTCCTCTCCCTCTGAGCAGCTCCTCAGCTCCTCTCCTCTCTGAGCAGCTCCTCAGTCCTCTCCCTCTCTGAGCACCAGCTCCTCAGTCCTCTCTGAGCAGCTCCTCAGTCCTCTCCCTCTGAGCAGCTCCTCAGTCCTCTCCCTCTGAGCAGCTCCTCAGTCCTCTCCCTCTGAGCAGCTCCTCAGTCCTCTCCCTCTGAGCAGCTCCTCAGTCCTCTCCCTCTGAGCAGCTCCTCAGTCCTCTCCCTCTGAGCAGCTCCTCAGTCCTCTCCCTCTGAGCAGCTCCTCAGTCCTCTCCCTCTGAGCAGCTCCTCAGTCCTCTCCCTCTGAGCAGCTCCTCAGTCCTCTCCCTCTGCAGCTCCTCAGTCCTCTCCTCAGTCCTCAGTCCTCTCCCTCTGAGCAGCAGCTGAGCAGCTCCTCAGTCCTCTCCCTCTGAGCAGCTCCTCAGTCTCTCCCTCTGAGCAGCTCCTCAGTCCTCTCCCTCTGAGCAGCTCCTCAGTCCTCTCCTTCTGAGCAGCTCCTCAGTCCTCTCCCTCTGAGCAGCTCCTCAGTCCTCTCCCTCTGAGCAGCTCCTCAGTCCTCTCCCTCTGAGCAGCTCCTCAGTCCTCTCCCTCTGAGCTGCTCCTCCGTTCTCTTTAAAACTACCTTAACCACAGATACAACCACAGCTTTAATGTTATTATCACTCGTCTAAGGTACAAAATCCCAGAGTGAAACGTTTTTCTATCATTCTAGCTTAATGTGGCTTCTCTCTAGGGTCAGAGCTGTGAATGCCAACAACATTTGATTCCACAGGGCCCCTTCAGGTCCACCTGAAGCTTTTTTCTCTCCACTTGCTCAGTCTCTAATATCTCTCCTGTCTCTCTACTAACCCTGTGGCAGAATAATCTAGAACTTGCCTTCTCTCTTCCCTGTCCATCCTTGACAGAAGACGCAGCTGAGTAGACAACTTGAAGCCTAATGTGTTGGTTATAAAGGGCTGTAATACGATCTGTCTCACACCTTTAAGCCCCCCCCCCACCCCCATCAGAATCCATGAAAGCTGAAAAGCCTTCTGCAGGACATCAACGAGTGCTTAGATTAGTCAGCAACTTCATCTCATTAAAAACAACAGCATGTTTTTAACTGCAATAGCACAACCAGGCTACACAACATGAATTCAACCAGACTATAAAACAGCATGAACTCAACTAGTCTACACAACAACATGACCTCAACCAGTCTACACAACAACATGACCTCAACCAGTCTACACAACAACATGACCTCAACCAGTCTACACAACAACATGACCTCAACCAGTCTACACAACAACATGACCTCAACCAGTCTACACAACAACATGACCTCAACCAGTCTACACAACAACATGACCTCAACCAGTCTACACAACAACATGACCTCAACCAGTCTACACAACAACATGACCTCAACCAGTCTACACAACAACATGAACTCATCCAGGCTACACAGCAGCATGAACTCAACCAGTCTACACAACAACATGACCTCAACCAGTCTACACAACAACATGACATCAACCAGTCTACACAACAACATGACCTCAACCAGTCTACACAACAACATGAACTCATCCAGGCTACACAACAGCATGAACTCAGCCAGTCTACACAACAACATGACCTCAACCAGTCTACACAACAACATGACCTCAACCAGTCTACACAACAACATGACCTCAACCAGTCTACACAACATGAACTCAACCAGTCTACACAACAACATGACCTCAACCAGTCTACACAACATGAACTCAACCAGTCTACACAACAACATGACCTCAACCAGTCTACACAACATGAACTCAACCAGTCTACACAACAACATGACCTCAACCAGTCTACACAACATGAACTCAACCAGTCTACACAACAACATGACCTCAACCAGTCTACACAACATGAACTCAACCAGTCTACACAACAACATGACCTCAACCAGTCTACACAACAACATGACCTCAACCAGACTATAAAACATCATGAACTCAACCAGTCTACACAACATGAACTCAGCCAGTCTACACAACAACATGACCTCAACCAGACTATAAAACAGCATGAACTCAACCAGTCTACACAACAACATGACCTCAACCAGTCTACACAACAACATGACCTCAACCAGTCTACACAACATGAACTCAACCAGTCTACACAACAACATGACCTCAACCAGTCTACACAACATGAACTCAACCAGTCTACACAACATGACCTCAACCAGTCTACACAACAACATGACCTCAACCAGTCTACACAACAACATGACCTCAACCAGTCTACACAACAACATGACTTCAACCAGTCTACACAACAACATGACCTCAACCAGTCTACACAACAACATGACCTCAACCAGTCTACACAACAACATGACCTCAACCAGTCTACACAACAACATGAACTCAACCAGTCTACACAACAACATGACCTCAACCAGGCTACACAACAACATGAACTCAACCAGTCTACACAACAACATGACCTCAACCAGTCTACACAACAACATGACCTCAACCAGTCTACACAACAACATGACCTCAACCAGTCTACACAACAACATGACCTCAACCAGGCTACACAACAACATTACCTCAACTAGACCATAAAAGAGCATGAACTCAACCAGGCTACACAACAAAATGACCTCAACCAGTCTACACAACAACATGACCTCAACCAGTCTACACAACAACATGATCTCAACCAGTCTACACAACAACATGAACTCAACCAGGCTACACAACAACATGACCTCAACCAGGCTACACAACAACATGACCTCAACCAGGCTACACAACAACATGACCTCAACCAGGCTACACAAAAACATGATCTCAACCAGTCTACACAACAACATGACCTCAACCAGGCTACACAACAACATGACCTCAACCAGTCTACACAACAACATGACCTCAACCAGGCTACACAACAACATGACCTCAACCAGTCTACACAACAACATGACCTCAACCAGTCTACACAACAACATGACCTCAACCAGTCTACACAACAACATGACCTCAACCAGTCTACACAACAACATGAACTCAACCAGTCTACACAACAACATGAACTCAACCAGGCTACACAACAACATGAACTCAACCAGTCTATC
This sequence comes from Oncorhynchus tshawytscha, assembly GCF_018296145.1. Lineage (NCBI taxonomy): Eukaryota > Metazoa > Chordata > Actinopteri > Salmoniformes > Salmonidae > Oncorhynchus > Oncorhynchus tshawytscha. The sequence goes on from NC_056448.1 coordinate 50,797,098, forward strand.
CTGGTAACAACACAGGGACCATACAGCTATAGCTATCCTTCACAACACAGGGACCATACAGCTATAGCTATCCTTCACAACACAGGGACCATACAGCTATAGCTGTCCTAGAAAACACAGGGACCATACTGCTATAGCTGTCCTTCACAACACAGGGACCATACAGCTATAGCTGTCCTTCACAACACAGGGACCATACTGCTATAGCTGTCCTTCACAACACAGGGACCATACTGCTATAGCTGTCCTTCACAACACAGGGACCATACTGCTATAGCTGTCCTTCACAACACAGGGACCATACTGCTATAGCTGTCCTTCACAACACAGGGACCATACAGCTATAGCTGTCCTTCACAACACAGGGACCATACAGCTATAGCTGTCCTTCACAACACAGGGACCATACAGCTATAGCTGTCCTTCACAACACAGGGACCATACAGCTATAGCTGTTCTTCACAACATAGGGACCATATTCCCTCTCTACCATCCCTCTCTACCCTCCCTCTCTACCCTCCTTCCCCCTCCCCCTCCCTCCTCTACCCTCCCTCTCCTCTCCCTCCCTCCCTCCCTCCCTCCCTCCCTCCCTCCCTCCCTCCCTCCCCCTCCCTCCCTCCCTCCCTCCCTCCCTCCCTCCCTCCCTCCCTCCCTCCCTCCCTCCCTCCCTCCCTCCCTCCCTCCCTCCCTCTCTACCCTCCCTCTCTTCTCTACTCTCCTTCCCTCCCTCTCTACCCTCCTTCCCTCTCTACCTTCCTTCCCTCTCTACCCTCCTTCCCTCCTTCCCTCCCTCCCTCTCTACACTCCCTCTCTACCCTCCTTCCCTCCCTCCCTCCCCTCCTTCCCTCCCTCCGTCTCTACCCTCCCTCTCTACACTCCCTCTCTACCCTCCTTCCCTCCCTCCCTCTCTACCCTCCCTCTCTCCCTCTCTACCCTCCTTCCCCCTCCCTCTCTACCCTCCTTCCCTCCCTCCCTCCCCTCCTTCCCTCCCTCCCTCCCCTCCTTCCCTCCCTCCGTCTCTACCCTCCCTCTCTACACTCCCTCTCTACCCTCCTTCCCTCCCTCCCTCTCTACCCTCCCTCTCTCCCTCTCTACCCTCCTTCCCCCTCCCTCTCTACCCTCCTTCCCTCCCTCCCTCTCTACCCTCCCCCTCCCTGTCTGGTTCCATTCCTCTTGCTAGCAGACCTCCTGACATTGCTGTATTGATTATATCAGAGTGACAAACTAAGACAGCCTCCTGTAACAGCTTCTTCCAGACTATAGGAGAGAGAATGATCTGCATGATGGATCCAGGACTTTCCTTATCATTATTAATATGGAAATAGAGCAGATCACAGTATATCACTCTGTAGTGTGAGATTGGGAGATATATAGCCCCTCCTCTCCTATCCTCCTAAAATAACATATGCCATTTAGCAGACAGTTTTATCCAAGCTACTTACAGTCATGCGTGCATACATTTTACATATGGGTGGTACTCATTCCTTGTCTCCTCTCCCGTCTCCTTCTCTCATCTTCTCTTCTCCTTTCCTCTCCACCTCCTTTCCTCTCCTCTCCTCTCCTCTCCTCTCCTCTCCTCTCCTCTCCTCTCCTCTCCTCTCCTCTCCTCTCCTCTCCTCTCCTCTCCTCTCCTCTCCTCTCCTCTCCTCTCCTCTCCTCTCCTCTCTCTCTCTCCTCTCCTCTCCTCTCCTCTCCTCTCCTCTCCTCTCCTCTCCTCTCCTCTCCTCTCCTCTCCTCGCCTCGCCTCGCCTCGCCTCTCCTCTCCTCTTCTCTTCTCTTCTCTTCTCCTTTCCTCCCCCCCCCATCTCCTCTCCTCTCCTATCCTCTTCTCTTCTCCTTTCCTCTCCCCCTCATTTCCTCTCCTCTCCTCTCCTCTAAATGAGGAACCAGATCTCAGGACAGCAGCACACCATTCCACTTCACTGTGGCTCTAATTGAAACCATTCAGTACATTCAGAAGATGAAATGCGGCTGTTGACACGGGACATCCTGCCAGTGAACTGAGGGGTCGAAGGAGAAGGAACAGGACGAGAGGAGGTAAGGGCAGAATTTCATTAGGGTAATATCAGTAAGTAAAAAATACATAGTAAAGACAGAGAAACAGAGAGAGAAGGGCAGAGAGAGAGAGAGGCAGAGAGAGAGACAGAGAGAGAGAGACTGATTGAGAGAGAGAGAGGGAGAGAGAGAGAGAGAGAGAGAGAGAGAGAGAGAGAGAGAGAGAGACTGATTGAGAGACAGAGATGGAGACAGAGAGAGAGAGAGAGGCAGAGAGAGAGACAGAGAGAGAGAGACTGATTGAGAAACAGAGATGGAGACAGAGAGAGAGAGACTGATTGAGAGACAGAGATGGAAACAGAGAGAGAGAGAGAGAGACTGATTGAGAGACAGAGATGGAGACAGAGAGAGAGACTGATTGAGAGAGAGAGAGGGAGAGAGAGAGAGAGAGAGAGAGAGAGACTGATTGAGAGACAGAGATGGAGACAGAGAGAGAGACTGATTGAGAGAGAGAGAGAGGGAGAGAGAGAGAGAGAGAGACTGATTGAGAGACAGAGATGGAGACAGAGAGAGAGAGAGAGGCAGAGAGAGAGACAGAGAGAGAGAGACTGATTGAGAGACAGAGATGGAGACAGAGAGAGACAGAGAGAGAGAGAGACTGATTGAGAGACAGAGATGGAAACAGAGAGAGAGAGAGAGACTGATTGAGAGACAGAGAGAGAGACAGAGAGAGAGAGACTGATTGAGAGACAGAGAGAGACAGAGAGAGAGACTGATTGAGAGACAGAGAGAGACAGAGAGAGAGAGACTGATTGAGAGACAGAGAGAGAGACTGATTGAGAGACAGAGAGAGAGAGAGGCAGAGAGAGAGAGAGGCAGAGAGAGAGAGAGACTGATTGAGAGACAGAGATGGAGACAGAGAGAGAGACAGAGAGAGAGAGACTGATTGAGAGACAGAGATGGAGACAGAGAGAGACTATAGAGTACTGCACACCCTTCAATTACTGAGGTTTAAAAATCAACTGGACACCTTAATAATGCAGTAAATGAACTGAGAGTGAAGCACGCAGGATATTCTATGCCATTAAAAACTAATTCTAAATGAAATACCTATTCAAATGTGGCTAAAACTAATTGAATGTGTCATTGAACCAATTGCACTTTATGGCAGCAAGATGTGGGGTCCACTTGCAAAACAAGATTTCAACCAATGGGACAAACACCCCATTGAAACCCTTCATGCAAAGTTAAGTGAAATGATCCTACATGTCCAGAGGAAAACTACAAACAATGCAAGCAGGAATAGGACAATATCCACTAATAATAACAAATCAAAAAAGAGAAATTAAGATTTGGAAACTTGGACAATACAGTGAACCCCTCTCATCTAAATACCCTGCAATACCAAGAGATGAGCAAAGAAAAGAGTCCCCTCATCCAGAGTTCACTAACCTGTTCTACTAACACACTGAATCCTCAGGACCCTCATCCAGTTGGTCCTAGGGCTGAGTTCACTAACCTGTTCTACTAACACACTGAATCCTCAGGACCCTCATCCAGCTGGTCCTGGGGCTGAGTTCACTAACCTGTTCTACAAACACACTGAATCCTCAGGACCCTCATCCAGCTGGTCCTGGGGCTGAGTTCACTAACCTGTTCTACTAACACACTGAATCCTCAGGACCCTCATCCAGCTGGTCCTGGGACTGAGTTCACTAACCTGTTCTATTAACACACTGAATCCTCAGGACCCTCATCCAGCTGGTCCTGGGGCTGAGTTCACTAACCTGTTCTACTAACACACTGAATCCTCAGGACCCTCATCCAGCTGTTCCTGGGGATGAGTTCACTAACCTGTTCTACTAACACTGAATCCTCAGGACCCTCATCCAGCTGGTCCTGGGGCTGAGTTCACTAACCTGTTCTACTAACACACTGAATCCTCAGGACCCTCATCCAGCTGGTCCTGGGGCTGAGTTCACTAACCTGTTCTACTAACACACTAAATCCTCAGGACCCTCATCCAGCTGGTCCTGTGGCTGAGTTCACTAACCTGTTCTACTAACACACTGAATCCTCAGGACCCTCATCCAGCTGATCCTGGGGCTGAGTTCACTAACATGTTCTACTAACACACTGAATCCTCAGGACCCTCATCCAGTTGGTCCTAGGGCTGAGTTCACTAACCTGTTCTACTAACACACTGAATCCTCAGGACCCTCATCCAGCTGGTCCTGGGGCTGAGTTCACTAACCTGTTCTACTAACACACTGAATCCTCAGGACCCTCATCCAGCTGGTCCTGTGGCTGAGTTCACTAACCTGTTCTACTAACACACTGAATCCTCAGGACCCTCATCCAGCTGATCCTGGGGCTGAGTTCACTAACATGTTCTACTAACACACTGAATCCTCAGGACCCTCATCCAGTCCTGGTCCTGGTCCTGGGGCTGAGTTCACTAACCTGTTCTACTAACACACTGAATCCTCAGGACCCTCATCCAGCTGGTCCTGGGGTTGAGTTCACTAACCTGTTCTACTAACACACTGAATCCTCAGGACCCTCATCCAGCTGGTCCTGGGGTTGCGTTCACTAACCTGTTCTACAAACACACTGAATCCTCAGGACCCTCATCCAGCTGGTCCTGGGGCTGAGTTCACTAACCTGTTCTACTAACACACTGAATCCTCAGGACCCTCATCCAGCTGGTCCTGGGACTGAGTTCACTAACATGTTCTACTAACACACTGAATCCTCAGGACCCTCATCCAGCTGGTCCTGGGGCTGATTTCACTAACCTGTTCTACTAACACTGAATCCTCAGGACCCTCATCCAGCTGGTCCTGGGGCTGAGTTCACTAACCTGTTCTACTAACACACTGAATCCTCAGGACCCTCATCCAGTTGGTCCTAGGGCTGAGTTCACTAACCTGTTCTACTAACACACTGAATCCTCAGGACCCTCATCCAGCTGGTCCTGGGGCTGAGTTCACTAACCTGTTCTACTAACACACTGAATCCTCAGGACCCTCATCCAGCTGGTCCTGGGGTTGCGTTCACTAACCTGTTCTACAAACACACTGAATCCTCAGGACCCTCATCCAGCTGGTCCTGAGTTCACTAACCTGTTCTACTAACACACTGAATCCTCAGGACCCTCATCCAGCTGGTCCTGGGGCTGAGTTCACTAACCTGTTCTACTAACACACTGAATCCTCAGGACCCTCATCCAGCTGGTCCTGTGGCTGAGTTCACTAACCTGTTCTACTAACACACTGAATCCTCAGGACCCTCATCCAGCTGGTCCTGGGGCTGAGTTCACTAACATGTTCTACTAACACACTGAATCCTCAGGACCCTCATCCAGTTGGTCCTAGGGCTGAGTTCACTAACCTGTTCTACTAACACACTGAATCCTCAGGACCCTCATCCAGCTGGTCCTGGGGCTGAGTTCACTAACCTGTTCTACTAACACACTGAATCCTCAGGACCCTCATCCAGCTGGTCCCTGAGTTCACTAACCTGTTCTACTAACACACTGAATCCTCAGGACCCTCATCCAGCTGGTCCTGGGGCTGAGTTCACTAACCTGTTCTACTAACACACTGAATCCTCAGGACCCTCATCCAGCTGGTCCTGGGGCTGAGTTCACTAACCTGTTCTACTAACACACTGAATCCTCAGGACCCTCATCCAGCTGGTCCTGGGACTGAGTTCACTAACATGTTCTACTAACACACAGAATCCTCAGGACCCTCATCCAGCTGGTCCTGGGGCTGATTTCACTAACCTGTTCTACTAACACTGAATCCTCAGGACCCTCATCCAGCTGGTCCTGGGGCTGAGTTCACTAACCTGTTCTACTAACACACTGAATCCTCAGGACCCTCATCCAGCTGGTCCTGAGTTCACTAACCTGTTCTACTAACACACTGAATCCTCAGGACCCTCATCCAGCTGGTCCTGGGGCTGAGTTCACTAACCTGTTCTACTAACACACTGAATCCTCAGGACCCTCATCCAGCTGGTCCTGAGTTCACTAACCTGTTCTACTAACACACTGAATCCTCAGGACCCTCATCCAGCTGGTCCTGGGGCTGAGTTCACTAACCTGTTCTACTAACACACTGAATCCTCAGGACCCTCATCCAGCTGGTCCTGGGGCTGAGTTCACTAACCTGTTCTACTAACACGCTGAAGCTTCAGGACCAGAACATCCATTCAATGAGATCAAAACAAACAACACAGTCAAAGAAAACTACAATACTTATTGGGAAACAAGCACAAAGCAAACTGTAGTCCTATCCTATGTAGTCATACACAGGAAAACACACCACCTTCTCAGTGAGAAGAGTAGACACAGGAAAACACACCACCTCAGTGAGAAGGGTAGATACAGGAAAACACACCACCTCAGTGAGAAGGGTAGACATAGGAACACACACCACCTCAGTGAGAAGAGTAGACACAGGAACACACACCACCTCAGTGAGAAGAGTAGACACAGGAAAACACACCACCTTCTCAGTGAGAAGGGTAGATACAGGAAAACACACCACCTCAGTGAGAAGGGTAGACACAGGAACACACACCACCTCAGTGAGAAGGGTAGACACAGGAACACACACCACCTCAGTGAGAAGGGTAGATACAGGAACACACACCACCTCAGTGAGAAGAGTAGACACAGGAACACACACCACCTCAGTGAGAAGGGTAGACACAGGAACACACACCACCTCAGTGAGAAGGGTAGACACAGGAACACACACCACCTCAGTGAGAAGGGTAGACACAGGAACACACACCACCTCAGTGAGAAGAGTAGACACAGGAACACACACCACCTCAGTGAGAAGGGTAGACACAGGAACACACACCACCTCAGTGAGAAGGGTAGACACAGGAACACACACCACCTCAGTGAGAAGTGTAGACACAGGAACACACACCACCTCAGTGAGAAGAGTAGACACAGGAACACACACCACCTCAGTGAGAAGGGTAGACACAGGAAAACACAGGCACCACCTTCTCACTGAGAATGGAAGACACAGGAACACACACCACCTCAGTGAGAAGGGTAGACACAGGAAAACGCACCACCTTCTCACTGAGAATGGAAGACACAGGAACACACACCACCTCAGTGAGAAGGGTAGACACAGGAACACACACCACCTCATTGAGACGGGTAGAGACAGGAACACACACCACCTCAGTGAGAAGGGTAGACACAGGAACACACACCACCTCAGTGAGAAGGGTAGACACAGGAACACACACCACCTCAGTGAGAAGGGTAGACACAGGAACACACACCACCTCAGTGAGAAGGGTAGACACAGGAACACACACCACCTCAGTGAGAAGGTAGACACAGGAACACACACCACCTCAGTGAGAAGGGTAGACACAGGAACACACACCACCTCAGTGAGAAGGGTAGACACAGGAACACACATCACCTCAGTGAGAAGGGTAGACACAGGAACACACACCACCTCAGTGAGAAGGGTAGACACAGGAACACACACCACCTCAGTGAGAAGGGTAGACACAGGAACACACACCACCTCAGTGAGAAGGGTAGACACAGGAACACACACCACCTCAGTGAGAAGGGTAGACACAGGAACACACACCACCTCAGTGAGAAAGGTAGACACAGGAACACACACCACCTCAGTGAGAAGGGTAGACACAGGAAAACACACCACCTCAGTGAGAAGGGTAGACACAGGAAAACACACCACCTCAGTGAGAAGGGTAGACACAGGAACACACACCACCTCAGTGAGAAGGGTAGACACAGGAACACACACCACCTCAGTGAGAAGGGTAGACACAGGAACACACACCACCTCAGTGAGAAGGGTAGACACAGGAACACACACCACCTCAGTGAGAAGGGTAGACACAGGAAAACACACCACCTCAGTGAGAAGGGTAGACACAGGAACACACACCACCTCAGTGAGAAGGGTAGACACAGGAACACACACCACCTCAGTGAGAAGGGTAGACACAGGAACACACACCACCTCAGTGAGAAGGGTAGACACAGGAACACACACCACCTCAGTGAGAAGGGTAGACACAGGAACACACACCACCTCAGTGAGAAGGGTAGACACAGGAACACACACCACCTCAGTGAGAAGGGTAGACACAGGAACACACACCACCTCAGTGAGAAGGGTAGACACAGGAACACACACCACCTCAGTGAGAAGGGTAGACACAGGAACACACACCACCTCAGTGAGAAGGGTAGACACAGGAAAACACACCACCTCAGTGAGAAGGGTAGACACAGGAACACACACCACCTCAGTGAGAAGGGTAGACACAGGAACACACACCACCTCAGTGAGAAGGGTAGACACAGGAACACACACCACCTCAGTGAGAAGGGTAGACACAGGAACACACACCACCTCAGTGAGAAGGGTAGACACAGGAACACCTGGCTCCTCAAAAAGGAAAGGCTGTGTAACCACAGCAGAACCTGAGACAGAGCGGCATTTCCAGACAAATTTAAAAACACATAAAACAATTAGAGAGTGTAATTTCCCAAAATTTGAAACCCTTATTCAAGGTTTCAAAGGCCTCTCTGATGAGGATAGGCTACCCGTCCTGTTGGGGGAGGACGCAGAGAGCTGTGGGTTGGCAGTGCACTACATTGCTACCTGCCAAAAGGTGAGAGACAGTGTCTGACAGACCAACCAAACTGCACGTGTCCTCTATGCTTATTGTTATTGTTAAATGTATGGTTATTTTGACCCTTGGTTATTGTTGTTACTGTTGCCCTGTTGACAATATTGATTATTATTATTAATTATGTTAATATTGTAAATCTCCAAAGTAAGCCTTGGCAATATGTACATTGTTATGCCAATAAAGCAAATTGAATTTAATTAAATTGAGAGAGAGATAGAGACAGACAGAGAGAGAGACAGAGAGAGAGAGAGAGAGAGCGAGTGAAAGAGAGACAGAGAGACAGAGAGACAGAGAGACAGAGAGACAGAGAGATCCAGAAAAAATACGTTGAATTCTACAACCACCTAAAAGGAAGCGAACCTTCCATAACACACTACGCTGCTGCCTGCCATAAGATGAGGGACCTTCCATTACAAAGCCATCACCTACAGAGAGATGAACCTGGAGAAGAGTCCCCTAAGCAAGCTGGTCCTGGGGCTCTGTTCACAAACACAAACACACCAGCAGGACAGCAACACAATTAGACCCAACCAAATTCTGAGAAAACTAAAAGATAATTACTTGACACATTGGAAAGAATTAACAAAAAAACTGAGCAAACTAGAACGTTATTTGGCCATAAACAAAGAGGACACAGTGGCAGAATACCTGACCCCTGTGACTGACCCAAACTTAAGGAAAGCTTTGAACATGTACAGACTTAGTGAGCATAACCTTGCTTTTGAGAAAGGCTGCCGTAGGCAGACATGGCTCTCAAGAGAAGACAGGCTATGTGCACACTGCCCACAAAATGAGGTGGGCTGCACTTCCTAACCTCCTGCCCAATGTATGACCATATGAGATTTACATATTTCCGTCAGATTACACAGACCAACAAATAATTCTGAATCAATCCTAATTTTGATAAACTCCCATATCTATTGAGTTAAATACCAGTGTGACATCACAGCAGCCAGATGTGTGACCTGTTGCCACAAGAAAAGGGCAAACAATGAAGAACAAACACCATTGTAAATACAACCCATATTTATGCTTATTTTCCCTTGTGTACTTTAACTGTTTGCACACAATATGACATTTGAAATGTCTTTATGCTTTTGGAACTTTTGTGAGTGTAATATTTACTGTTAAAACTTCATGGGACTGGGGGGCAGTATTGAGTAGCTTGGATGAATAAGGTGCCCAGAGTAAACTGCCTGATACTCAGGCCCAAAAGCTAGAATATGCATAGGATTAGTAGATGATGATAGAAAATACTCTGAAGTTTCTAAAAATGTTTGAATAATGTCTGTGAGTATAACAGAACACATATGGCAGGCAAAAACCTGAGAAAAATCCAACCAGGAAGTGGGAAATCTGAGGTTTGTAGGTTTTCAAGTCTTTGCCTATCCAATATACAGTGTCTATGGGATCATTTTGCACTTCCTAAGGCTTCCACTAGATGTCAACAGTCTTTAGAACCTTGTTTCAGGCTTCGACTGTGAAGGAGGGGGGAATGGGAACTGAATGAACCAGGTGTCTGGCAGAATGAGCTAAGTCTCGCGTGCGGCCATGAGAGTCTGCTGCGTTCCTTTTCATTTCCAAAGACAAAGGAATTGTCAGATTGAAACATCATTGAACATTTATGATAAAAGCATCCTAAAGATTAATTCTATACATCGTTTGACATGTTTCTACGACCAGTAATATAACTTCTTGGACTTTTCGTCTGAACTAAGTGATTGAGCTTTTGGGCATTTGGATTACTGGGCTAAACGCGTTAACAAAAAGGAGGTATTTGGACATAAATGATGGACTTTATCGAACAAAACAAACATTTATTGTGGAACTGGGATTCCTGAGTCCCTGCCATCCGGTGAAGATCATCAAAGGTTAGTGATTCATTTTAACGCTATTTCTGTCTTTTGTGACACCTCTCCTTCTTTGGAAAATGGCTGTATGGTTTTCCGTTGCTAGGCACGGACCCAACATTATCGCACGGTGTGCATTCACCGTAAAGCCTTTTTGAAATCAGGCACTGTGGCTGGATTAACAAGAAGTTCTTTATAATCTTTATGATGGTGTATAATACTTGTATGTTAGAGGAATTTTAATTATGAGATTTCTGTTGTTTTGAATTTGGCGCCCTGCAATTTCACTGGCTGTTGACAGGACGCTAGCGTCCCACATATCCCAGAGAAGTTAAATGTGATTGTTTATTTCACTTTGGTTTATTAACTTTGTCACTTGTATTTGCAATGTAAACATATGTTTCCCATGCCAATAAAGCCCTTAAATTGAATTGAATTGAGTATAAAGAGAAAACAAATTGGCAGAATATCTGCCCTCTGTCAGAGATACAAAACAGAGACCAAATACAGGTTCAGCAAACACCAATTGGTAGGGGAGAAAACATTGGTTTAGAATAGAAAACAGGTTGTCAATGCAGATTTACAGGCCAGTCCCAGTGTGTGTGTGTCTGTGTGTGTGCGTCTCTCTATTTCATTTTTGAGATTGGTTTTCTTTGGGTGTGGCGTACTGAATGGAATTACCCTCGTTGGTCAGGATGGTTTCATGTGTTGTCCTCGTTAGTCAGAAAGTGGTTCACCTGTTCTGACACAGATGATACTAAGGGCTGCTAGCCCAGTGTTTTGCTTGGAAAAAGAGATGTGGAAGAGCTACACCCTTATGTTTAGTTTGTTGAACAGAACCTTTATCTGTGTGTTGTCCTGGTCGTTAGCTTGTTGAACAGAACCTTTATCTGTGTGTTGTCCTGTTCTTTAGCTTGTTGAACAGAACCTTTATCTGTGTTGTCCTGTTCTTTAGCTTGTTGAACAGAACCTTTATCTGTGTGTTGTCCTGTTCTTTAGCTTGTTGAACAGAACCTTTATCTGTGTGTTGTCCTGTTCTTTAGCTTGTTGAACAGAACCTTTATCCGTGTGTTGTCCTGTTCCTTAGCTTGTTGAACAGAACCTTTATCCGTGTGTTGTCCTGTTCCTTAGCTTGTTGAACAGAACCTTTATCTGTGCGTTGTCCTGTTCTTTAGCTTGTTGAACAGAACCTTTATCTGTGTGTTGTCCTGTTCTTTAGCTTGTTGAACAGAATGTTTATGTTTTGTGCTGTTTGGGTTTGCTCCACTTTCTACACACAGGAACGGTGTCATCTGTGTCAGTGCTAATGTGCTCCAACAGATTTGTTTTTCTTTGAGGTGTTGTCCTGCAACAACCTCAATCAGCAAGTTCAAAGGACGTGTCCAAGCACGAGTTCATTCGGACTAAAACCAAGAGACTCCTAAATAACTCTCCTTCATCCCAGTCTTTCTCAAACTCAAAGACGTAACCTCTCAACATAGACTTCAAAGTCTGATGAAATCTCTCCAGAGCCCCTTGAGACTCTGGGTGGGGAAAGGCACTAGAGGGGAAATGGGTAACACCCAACTGCTGTAGCACTTGCTGGAAGACCTTTGACATGAACTTTGAACCTTGGTCCGACTTCACTGCCTGCGGAAGTCCAAACAGCACACATGATGGTCAAGAGAAATTGTTTACCACTCCTTGCTTTGGACCAACACAATACACCAGAACCCTGCTTGGTTCGTCAAAGCAGGTATAGGGTGCATTTTACAACATAATCAACTTACATGACTTGTCTTTCTCCAATTTACACGTGGTGTTAATTGGCTGTCTGTCACTCCTTTTCAATTACACAGAGCATGAAGGGGGACACTCAATGTACACCCATAGTACTGGTCTAATATATTGTATTACTACCCCATGGTCCTGGTCTAATATAGTGCTCTATATAGTGTATTACTACCCCATGGTCCTGATCTAATATAGTGTATTACTACCCCAAGGTCCTGGTCTAATATAGTGTATTACCACCCCATGGTCCTGGTCTAATATAGTGTATTACTACCCCATGGTCCTGGTCTAATATAGTGCTCTATATAGTGTATTACTACCCCATGGTCCTGATCTAATATAGTGTATTACAACCCCATGGTCCTGGACTAATATAGTGTATTACTACCCCATGGTCCTGGTCTAATATAGTGTATTACTACCCCATGGTCCTGGTCTAATATAGTGTATTACTACCCCATGGTCTGGTATATATAGTGTATTACTACCCCATGGTCCTGGTCTAATATAGTGTATTACTACCCCATGGTCCTGGTCTAATATAGTATATTACTACCCCATCGTCCTGGTCTAATATAGTGCTCTATATAGTGTATTACTACCCCATGGTCCTGATCTAATATAGTGTATTACTACCCCATGGTCCTGGTCTAATATAGTGCTCTATATAGTGTATTACTACCCCATGGTCCTGATCTAATATAGTGTATTACTACCCCAAGGTCCTGGTCTAATATAGTGTATTACCACCCCATGGTCCTGGTCTAATATAGTGTATAACTACCCATGGTCCTGGTCTAATATAGTGTATTACTACCCCATTGTCCTGGTATAATATAGTGTATTACTACCCCATGGTCCTGGTCTAATATAGTGTATTACTACCCCATGGTCCTGGTCTAATATAGTGTTTTACTACCCCATGGTCCTGGTCTAATATAGTGTTTTACTACCCCATGGTCCTGGTCTAATATAGTGTATTACTACCCCATGGTCCTATGTTTTTCAATATTTTTTACAAATTATTTCAAAGTTAAACAACGGCACCTTCTTTGAGCATGGTGAAGTTATCAATTACACTTTGGATGGTGTATCAATACACCCAGTCACTACAAAGATACAGGCTCCGTTCCCTGAACAGTTACTTTCCTCTCTGGCATTTCACCTTGAGACCATTGGGGACTTTAAAACAGTTACAGAGTTGAATGGCGGTGATAAGAGAGGATGTTGAGGATGGATCAACGACATTGTAGTTACTCCACAATACTAACCTAAATGACAGAGTGAAAAGAAGAAATACTATCACGGTCTGACCATCGTTCGTATGTGTTTTCCTTGTTTTAGTGTTGGTCAGGACGTGAGCTGGGTGGGCATTCTATGTTGTGTGTCTGGTTTGTCTATTTCTACGTTTGGCCTGATATGGTTCTCAATCAGAGGCAGGTGTTAGTCATTGTCTCTGATTGGGAACCATATTTAGGTAGCCTGTTTTGTGTTGGGTTTTGTGGGTGATTGTCCTTAGTGTCCTTGTTCCTGTCTCTGTGTTAGTTTACACTAGTATAGGCTGTTTCGGTTTTCATTACGTTCTTTGTTTTTTAGTGTTTATAATTGATTCGTGTTTTACGTTTGTTTATTAAACATGGATCGAAATCTACACGCTGCATTTTGGTCCGACTCTCCTTCACCACAAGAGAACCGTTACAAGTACAGAATACAAATGTTCCAAAACATGCCTCCTGTTTGCAACAAGGCACTAAATTAATATTGAAATAAAAGCATTTCACTTTTTGTCCCTGAAAACAAAGTGTTGTGTTTGGGGAAAATCCAATACAACACATTACTGAGTAATCACTCTTCATATTTTCAAGCATAGTGGTGGCCGCATCATGTTATGGGTATGCTTGTTGCTTGTAATCGTTAAGGACTGGGGAGTTTCAGGATAAAAAAAGAATCAGAATGGAGCAGACAAAATCTTAGAGGATAATCCATAGCGATAGATAGAGAACTCATCTTAATATCTCCATAGAGGTAGATAGAGGACTCGTCTTTATATCTGCACCATTATAGTGTCTGTGACAGAATGGGACGTGCCATTGAGGCTACAACCCTTCAGAAACCCCACCCAGAGTGCTGCTCACTCACAACTTAGCTAAAATTTCCAAAGTCTAATTGAAACCTGACAAATATCCAAAAAGAGATCTGACATTGATTGATTTATCAAGAGTCCCAACGCTTGTCTCAAAGCAGTACGATGGCGCTGTCCCAATCAAATCGGTGTTGTAATTATCATCTAGTTGAGCAACATGGGTTCAAATGTATTACAAGGACTGGATGACTTTGGCAGTTTCAGTAAGCAACAATTTGATACATGCCTTCATTTGGATCAGTCTACTATATTCCAATATTTTGTTAAATCAGTGACATTTATACCCACAGTAAATCTGCATCCAGCTGCTGTTAGAAAACAGTGCATGTGACAGACTATGTGAAGAGATGGGTGAAGTGACATGCCAGGAGGATTGCAGAAGTGTGCTGCCTAGCAACCATCAAGAGATGAAGAGCGCAGTGCGTGTCAATACCGCCTCAGTGTTATGGCTATGTTTCTTTCATATTAAGCCATAAGCAGAATTTTACCGAAATGATGACTAGGTAATTAGTTGGAAATAAAAGTTTTGGCTTTGATACCACAATACCTTTCAGATATAAAGAAGAGGATACAGAAAGTTGGCAGAAAATGTCATAGTATAAAAAGTAAATAAGGCCCAAGCCTAATGGCAGCCTATTCCCTATACATAGCACTACATTAGTCCAGGACCATGGGGCAGTAATACACTATATTATACCAGGACCATGGGGCAGTAATACATTATATTATACCAGGACCATGGGGTAGTAATACACTATATTAGTACAGGACCATGGGGCAGTAATACACTATACATAGCACTACATTAGTCCAGGACCATGGGGCAGTAATACACAATATTATACCAGGACCATGGGGCAGTAATACATTATATTATACCAGGACCATGGGGCAGTAATACACTATATTATACCAGGACCATGGGGCAGTAATACATTATATTATACCAGGACCATGGGGTAGTAATACACTATATTAGTCCAGGACCATGGGGCAGTAATACACTATACATAGCACTACATTAGTCTGGGACCATGGGGCAGTAATACACTATATAGAGCACTACATTAGTCCAGGACCATGGGGCAGTAATACACTATATTATACCAGGACCATGGGGCAGTAATACACTATACATAGCACTACATTAGTCCAGGACCATGGGGTAGTAATACACTATACATAGCACTACATTAGTCCAGGACAATGGGGTAGTAATACACTATACATAGCACTACATTAGTCCAGGACCATGGGGTAGTAATACACTATGCATAGCACTACATTAGTCCAGGACCATGGGGCAGTAATACACTATATTATACCAGGACCATGGGGCAGTAATACACTATATTAGACCAGGACCATGGGGCAGTAATACACTATACATAGCACTACATTAGTCCAGGACCATGGGGCAGTAATAAACTATATTATACCAGGACCATGGGGCAGTAATACACTATATTAGACCAGGACCATGGGGCAGTAATACACTATATTATACCAGGACCATGGGGCAGTAATACACTATATTATACCAGGACCATGGGGTAGTAATACACTATATTATAGCAGGACCATGGGGTAGTCATACACTATATTAGACCAGTACTATGGGGTAGGTAGTAATACACTGTATTATACCAGGACCATGGGGCAGTAATACACTATACATAGCACTACATTAGTCCAGGACCATGGGGTAGTAATGCACTACATTAGTCCAGGACCATGGGGCAGTAATACACTATATAGAGCACTACATTAGTCCGGGACCATGGGGCAGTAATACACTATATTAGACCAGGACCATGGGGCAGTAATACACTATATTAGACCAGGACCATGGGGCAGTAATACACTATATTATACCAGGACCATGGGGTAGTAATACACTATATTATACCAGGACCATGGGGTAATAATACACTATATTAGACCAGGACCATGGGGTAATAATACACTATATTAGACCAGGACCACGGCGTAGTAATACACTATATTATACCAGGACCATGGGGTAGTAATACACTATATTATAGCAGGACCATGGGGTAGTCATACACTATATTAGACCACTACTATGGGGTAGGTAGTAATACACTATATTAGACCAGGACCATGGGGTAGTAATACACTATATTAGACCAGGACCATGGGGCAGTAATACACTATATTATACCAGGACCATGGGGCAGTAATACACTACACATAGCACTACATTAGTCCAGGACCATGGGGTAGTAATACACTATATTAGACCAGGATGATGGGTTGTAATACACTATATTAGACCAGGACCATGGGGCAGTAATACACTCTATTAGACCAGGACCATGGGGCAGTAATACACTATACATAGCACTACATTAGTCCAGGACCATGGGGCAGTAATGCACTACATTAGTCCAGGACCATGGGGCAGTAATACACTATATTATACCAGGACCATGGGGTAGTCATACACTATATTAGACCAGTACTATGGGGTAGGAAGTAATACACTATATTAGACCAGGACCATGGGGCAGTAATACACTATATTAGACCAGGACCATGGGGTAATAATACACTATATTAGACCAGGACCATGGGGTAATAATACACTATATTAGACCAGGACCACGGCGTAGTAATACACTATATTATACCAGGACCATGGGGTAGTAATACACTATATTATAGCAGGACCATGGGGTAGTCATACACTATATTAGACCACTACTATGGGGTAGGTAGTAATACACTATATTAGACCAGGACCATGGGGTAGTAATACACTATATTAGACCAGGACCATGGGGCAGTAATACACTATATTATACCAGGACCATGGGGCAGTAATACACTACACATAGCACTACATTAGTCCAGGACCATGGGGTAGTAATACACTATATTATACCAGGACCATGGGGCAGTAATACACTACACATAGCACTACATTAGTCCAGGACCATGGGGTAGTAATACACTATATTAGACCAGGATGATGGGTTGTAATACACTATATTAGACCAGGACCATGGGGCAGTAATGCACTACATTAGTCCAGGACCATGGGGCAGTAATACACTATATTATACCAGGACCATGGGGTAGTCATACACTATATTAGACCAGTACTATGGGGTAGGTAGTAATACACTATATTAGACCAGGAACATGGGGTAGTAATACACTATATTAGACCAGGACCATGGGGTAGTAATACACTATGTTAGACCAGGACCATGGGGTAGTAATACACTATATTATACCAGGACCATGTGGTAGTAGTACACTATATTAGACCAGGACCATGGGGTAGTAATACACTATATTATAGCAGGACCATGGGATAGTAATACACTATACATAGCACTACATTAGTCCAGGACCATGTGTTAGTAATACACTATATTAGACCAGGACCATGAGGTAGTAATACACTATATTATACCAGGACCATGTGGTAGTAGTACACTATATTAGACCAGGACCATGGGGTAGTAATACACTATATTATAGCAGGACCATGGGGCAGTAATACACTATATTATACCAGGACCATGGGGTAGTAATACACTATATTAGACCAGGACCATGGGGTAGTAATACACTATGTTAGACCAGGACCATGGGGTAGTAATACACTATATTATACCAGGACCATGGGGTAGTAATACACTATATTATACCAGGACCATGGGATAGTAATACACTATACATAGCACTACATTAGTCCAGGACCATGTGTTAGTAATACACTATATTATACCAGGACCATGCGGTAGTAATACACTATATTATACGAGGACCATGGGGTAGTCATACACTATATTAGACCAGTACTATGGTGTAGGTAGTAATACACTATATTAGACCAGGAACATGGGGTAGTAATACACTATATTAGACCAGGACCATGGGGTAATAATACACTATATTAGACCAGGACCACGGCGTAGTAATACACTATGTTAGACCAGGACCATGGGGTAGTAATACACTATATTATACCAGGACCATGGGGTAGTAATACACTATATTATACCAGGACCATGGGATAGTAATACACTATACATAGCACTACATTAGTCCAGGACCATGTGTTAGTAATACACTATATTATACCAGGACCATGCGGTAGTAATACACTATATTATACGAGGACCATGGGGTAGTCATACACTATATTAGACCAGTACTATGGTGTAGGTAGTAATACACTATATTAGACCAGGAACATGGGGTAGTAATACACTATATTAGACCAGGACCATGGGGTAATAATACACTATATTAGACCAGGACCACGGCGTAGTAATACACTATATTATACCAGGACCATGGGGTAGTAATACACTATATTATAGCAGGACCATGGGGTAGTCATACACTATATTAGACCACTACTATGGGGTAGGTAGTAATACACTATATTAGACCAGGACCATGGGGTAGTAATACACTATATTAGACCAGGACCATGGGGCAGTAATACACTATATTATACCAGGACCATGGGGCAGTAATACACTACACATAGCACTACATTAGTCCAGGACCATGGGGTAGTAATACACTATATTAGACCAGGATGATGGGTTGTAATACACTATATTAGACCAGGACCATGGGGCAGTAATACACTATATTAGACCAGGACCATGGGGCAGTAATACACTATACATAGCACTACATTAGTCCAGGACCATGGGGCAGTAATGCACTACATTAGTCCAGGACCATGGGGCAGTAATACACTATATTATACCAGGACCATGGGGTAGTAATACACTATATTATACCAGGACCATGGGGTAGTCATACACTATATTAGGCCAGTACTATGGGGTAGGTAGTAATACACTATATTAGACCAGGAACATGGGGTAGTAATACACTATATTAGACCAGGACCATGGGGTAGTAATACACTATGTTAGACCAGGACCATGGGGTAGTAATACACTATATTATACCAGGACCATGGGGTAGTAATACACTATATTATACCAGGACCATGGGATAGTAATACACTATACATAGCACTACATTAGTCCAGGACCATGTGTTAGTAATACACTATATTAGACCAGGACCATGAGGTAGTAATACACTATATTATACCAGGACCATGTGGTAGTAGTACACTATATTAGACCAGGACCATGGGGTAGTAATACACTATATTATAGCAGGACCATGGGGCAGTAATACACTATATTATACCAGGACCATGGGGTAGTAATACACTATATTAGACCAGGACCATGGGGTAGTAATACACTATGTCAGACCAGGACCATGGGGTAGTAATACACTATATTATACCAGGACCATGGGGTAGTAATACACTATATTATACCAGGACCATGGGATAGTAATACACTATACATAGCACTACATTAGTCCAGGACCATGTGTTAGTAATACACTATATTATACCAGGACCATGCGGTAGTAATACACTATATTATACGAGGACCATGGGGTAGTCATACACTATATTAGACCAGTACTATGGTGTAGGTAGTAATACACTATATTAGACCAGGAACATGGGGTAGTAATACACTATATTAAACCAGGACCATGGGGTAGTAATACACTATATTAGACCAGGACCATGGGTCAGTAATACACTATATTATACCAGGACCATGTGGTAGTAGTACACTATATTAGACAAGGACCATGGGGTAGTAATACACTATATTATAGCAGAACCATGGGGCAGTATTACACTATATTATACCAGGACCATGAGGTAGTAATACACTATATTATACAGGGACAATGGGGTAGTAATACAGTACATTAGACCAGGACCATGGGGTAGTAATACACTATATTATACCAGGACCATGGGGTAGTAATACACTATATTATACCTGGACCATGGGGTAGTCATACACTATATTAGACCAGTACTATGGGGTAGGTAGTAATACACTATATTATACCAGGACCATGGGGCAGTAATGCACTACATTAGTCCAGGACCATGGGGCAGTAATAAACTATATTATACCAGGACCATGGGGCAGCAATACATTATTTAGAGCACTACATTAGTCCAGGACCATTGGGCAGTAATACACTATATTAGACCAGGACCATGGGGTAGTAATACACTATATTAGACCAGGACCATGGGGCAGTAATACACTATATTATACCAGGACCATGGGGCAGTAATACACTACACATAGCACTACATTAGTCCAGGACCATGGGGTTGTAATACACTATATTAGACCAGGATGATGGGTTGTAATACACTATATTATACCAGGACCATGGGGTAATAATACACTATATTAGACCAGGACCATGGGGTAATAATACACTATATTAGACCAGGACCACGGCGTAGTAATACACTATATTATACCAGGACCATGGGGTAGTAATACACTATATTATAGCAGGACCATGGGGTAGTCATACACTATATTAGACCACTACTATGGGACCAGGTAGTAATACACTATATTAGACCAGGACCATGGGGTAGTAATACACTATATTAGACCAGGACCATGGGGCAGTAATACACTATATTATACCAGGACCATGGGGCAGTAATACACTACACATAGCACTACATTAGTCCAGGACCATGGGATAGTAATACACTATATTAGACCAGGATGATGGGTTGTAATACACTATATTAGACCAGGACCATGGGGCAGTAATACACTCTATTAGACCAGGACCATGGGGCAGTAATACACTATACATAGCACTACATTAGTCCAGGACCATGGGGCAGTAATGCACTACATTAGTCCAGGACCATGGGGCAGTAATACACTATATTATACCAGGACCATGGGGTAGTCATACACTATATTAGACCAGTACTATGGGGTAGGAAGTAATACACTATATTAGACCAGGACCATGGGGCAGTAATACACTATATTAGACCAGGACCATGGGGTACTAATACACTATATTAGACCAGGACCATGGGGCAGTAATACACTATATTATATCAGGACCATGGGGCTGTAATACACTATATTAGACCAGGACCATGGGGTAATAATACACTATATTATAGCAGGACCATGGGGTAGTCATACACTATATTATACCAGGACCATGGGGAGGTAGTAATACACTATACATAGACCAGGACCAGGACCATGTAGTAATACACTATATTATACCAGGACCATGGGGTAGTAATACACTATATTATAGCAGGACCATGGGGTAGTCATACACTATATTAGACCACTACTATGGGGTAGGTAGTAATAACACTATATTAGACCAGGACCATGGGGTAGTAATACACTATATTAGACCAGGACCATGGGGTAGTAATACACTATATTAGACCAGGACCATGGGGCAGTAATACACATATATTATACCAGGACCATGGGGTAGTAATACACTATATTAGACCAGGACCATGGGGCAGTAATACACTATATTAGACCAGGACCATGAGGTAGTAATACACTATATTATACCAGGATCATGTGGTAGTAGTACACTATATTAGACCAGGACAATGGGGTAGTAATACAGTACATTAGACCAGGACCATGGGGTAGTAATACACTATATTATACCAGGACCATGCGGTAGTAATACACTATATTATACGAGGACCATGGGGTAGTCATACACTATATTAGACCAGTACTATGGGGTAGGTAGTAATACACTATATTAGACCAGGACCATGGGGCAGTAATACACTATATTATACCAGGACCATGGGGTAGTAGTACACTATATTAGACCAGTACTATATTAGACCAGTACTATGGGGTAGGTACTATAATACACTATATTAGACCAGGACCATGGGGTAGTAATACACTATATTATACCAGGACCATGGGGCAGTAATACACTATACATAGCACTACATTAGTCCAGGACCATGGGGTAGTAATGCACTATATTAGACCAGGACCATGGGGTAGTAATACACTATATAGAGCACCATTAGTCCGGGACCATGGGGCAGTAATACACTATATTAGACCAGGACCATGGGGCAGTAATACACTATATTAGACCAGGACCACAGGGGGTAGTAATACACTATATTAGACCAGGACCATGGGTAGTAATACACTATATTAGACCAGGACAATGGGGTAGTAATACAGTACATTAGACCAGGACCATGGGGTAGTAATACACTATATTATACCAGGACCATGGGGCAGTAATGCACTACATTAGTCCAGGACCATGGGGCAGTAATAAACTATATTATACCAGGACCATGGGGCAGCAATACACTATTTAGAGCACTACTACACTATTAGTACCAGGACCATTGGGCAGTAATACACTATATTAGACCAGGACCATGGGGCAGTAATACACTATACATAGCACTACAGTAGTCCAGGACCATGGGGTAGTAATACACTATATTAAACCAGGACCATGGGGTAGTAATACACTATATTAGACCAGGACCATGGGGCAGTAATACACTATATTAGACCAGGACCATGGGGTAGTAATACACTATATTATACCAGGACCATGTGGTAGTAGTACACAATATTAGACCAGGACCATGGGGTAGGGTAGTAATACACTATATTAGACCAGGACATGGGTTGTAATACACTATATTAGACCAGGACCATGGGGTAGTAATACACTATATTAGACCAGGACCATGGGGCAGTAATACACTATACATAGCACTACATTAGTCCAGGACCATGTGTTAGTAATACACTATATTAGACCAGGACCATGGGGTAGTAATACACTATATTATAGCAGGACCATGGGGCAGTATATTAGACCAGGAACATGGGGTTGTATACACTATACTACTACATGGGGTAGCACTACATTAGACCAGGACCATGTGTTAGTAATACACTATATTAGACCAGGACCATGGGGTAGTAATACACTATATTGTAGCAGGACCATGGGGCAGTAATACACTATATATAGAGCACTACATTAGTCCAGGACCATGGGGTAGTAATACACTATATTATACCAGGACCATGGGGTAGTAATACACTATATTATACCAGGACCATGGGATAGTAATACACTATACATAGCACTACATTAGTCCAGGACCATGTGTTAGTAATACACTATATTAGACCAGGACCATGAGGTAGTAATACACTATATTATACCAGGACCATGTGGTAGTAGTACACTATATTAGACCAGGACCATGGGGTAGTAATACACTATATTATACCAGGACCATGGGGCAGTAATACACTATATTATACCAGGACCATGAGGTAGTAATACACTATATTAGACCAGGACCATGGGGTAGTAATACACTATGTTAGACCAGGACCATGGGGTAGTAATACACTATATTATACCAGGACCATGGGGTAGTAATACACTATATTATACCAGGACCATGGGATAGTAATACACTATACATAGCACTACATTAGTCCAGGACCATGTGTTAGTAATACACTATATTATACCAGGACCATGCGGTAGTAATACACTATATTATAGACCAGGACCATGGGGCAGTAATACACTATATTATACCAGGACCATGGGGTAGTAATACACTATATTAGACCAGGACCATGGGGTAGTAATACACTATGTTAGACCAGGACCATGGGGTAGTAATACACTATATTATACCAGGACCATGGGGTAGTAATACACTATATTATACCAGGACCATGGGATAGTAATACACTATACATAGCACTACATTAGTCCAGGACCATGTGTTAGTAATACACTATATTATACCAGGACCATGCGGTAGTAATACACTATATTATACGAGGACCATGGGCTAGTCATACACTATATTAGACAAGTACTATGGTGTAGGTAGTAATACACTATATTAGACCAGGAACATGGGGTAGTAATACACTATATTAAACCAGGACCATGGGGTAGTAATACACTATATTAGACCAGGACCATGGGTCAGTAATACACTATATTATACCAGGACCATGTGGTAGTAGTACACTATATTAGACAAGGACCATGGGGTAGTAATACACTATATTATAGCAGAACCATGGGGCAGTATTACACTATATTATACCAGGACCATGAGGTAGTAATACACTATATTATACCAGGACAATGGGGTAGTAATACAGTACATTAGACCAGGACCATGGGGTAGTAATACACTATATTATACCAGGACCATGGGGTAGTAATACACTATATTATACCAGGACCATGGGGTAGTCATACACTATATTAGACCAGTACTATGGGGTAGGTAGTAATACACTATATTATACCAGGACCATGGGGCAGTAATGCACTATATTATACCAGGACCATGGGGTAGTAGTACACTATATTAGACCAGTACTATGGGGTAGGTAGTAATACACTATATTAGACCAGGACCATGGGGTAGTAATACACTATATTATACCAGGACCATGGGGCAGTAATACACTATACATAGCACTACATTAGTCCAGGACCATGGGGTAGTAATGCACTACATTAGTCCAGGACCATGGGGCAGTAATACACTATATAGAGCACTACATTAGTCCGGGACCATGGGGCAGTAATACACTATATTAGACCAGGACCATGGGGCAGTAATACACTATATTAGACCAGGACCACGGGGTAGTAATACACTATATTAGACCAGGACCATGGGGCAGTAATACACTATATTAGACCAGGACAATGGGGTAGTAATACAGTACATTAGACCAGGACCATGGGGTAGTAATACACTATATTATACCAGGACCATGGGGCAGTAATGCACTACATTAGTCCAGGACCATGGGGCAGTAATAAACTATATTATACCAGGACCATGGGGCAGCAATACACTATTTAGAGCACTACATTAGTCCAGGACCATTGGGCAGTAATACACTATATTAGACCAGGACCATGGGGCAGTAATACACTATACATAGCACTACAGTAGTCCAGGACCATGGGGCAGTAATACACTATATTAAACCAGGACCATGGGGTAGTAATACACTATATTAGACCAGGACCATGGGGCAGTAATACACTATATTAGACCAGGACCATGGGGTAGTAATACACTATATTATACCAGGACCATGTGGTAGTAGTACACAATATTAGACCAGGACCATCGGGTAGTAATACACTATATTATACCAGGACCATGGGGTAGTAATACACTATATTAGACCAGGAGCATGGGTTGTAATACACTATATTAGACCAGGACCATGGGGCAGTAATACACTATATTAGACCAGGACCATGGGGCAGTAATACACTATACATAGCACTACATTAGTCCAGGACCATGTGTTAGTAATACACTATATTAGACCAGGACCATGGGGTAGTAATACACTATATTGTAGCAGGACCATGGGGCAGTAATACACTATATAGAGCACTACATTAGTCCAGGACCATGGGGCAGTAATACACTATACATAGCACTACATTACTCCAGGACCATGAGGTAGTAATACACTATATTAGACCAGGACCATGGCGTAGTAATACACTATTTTAGACCAGGACCATGGGGTAGCAATACACTATATTAGACCAGGACCATGGGGCAGTAATACACTATACATAGCACTACATTAGTCCAGGACCATGGGGCAGTAATACACTATATTATACCAGGACCATGGGGCAGTAATACACTATATAGAGCACTACATTAGTCCAGGACCATGGGGTAGTAATACACTATATTATACCAGGACCATGGGGCAGTAATACACCATATTAGACCAGGACCATGGGGTAGTAATACACTATATTAGACCAGGACCATGGGGCAATAATACACTACACATAGCACTACATTAGTCCAGGACCATGGGGTAGTAATACACTATACATAGCACTACATTAGTCCAGGACCATGGGGTAGTAATACACTATACATAGCACTACATTAGTCCAGGACCATGGGGTAGTAATACACTATGCTTAGCACTACATTAGTCCAGGACCATGGGGCAGTAATACACTATATTATACCAGGACCATGGGGCAGTAATACAATATATTAGACCAGGACCATGGGGCAGTAATACACTATACATAGCACTACATTAGTCCAGGACCATGGGGCAGTAATACACTATATTATACCAGGACCATGGGGCAGTAATACACTATATTAGACCAGGACCATGGGGCAGTAATGCACTATATTATACCAGGACCATGGGGCAGTAATACACTATACATAGCACTACATTAGTCCAGGACCATGGGGTAGTAATAAACTACATTAGTCCAGGACCATGGGGCAGTAATACACTATATATAGCACTACATTAGTCCGGGACCATGGGGCAGTAATACACTATATTAGACCAGGACCATGGGGCAGTAATACACTATATTAGACCAGGACCACGGGGTAGTAATACACTATATTAGACCAGGATCATGGGGCAGTAATACACTATATTATACCAGGACCATGAGGTAGTAATACACTATATTATACCAGGACAATGGGGTAGTAATACAGTACATTAGACCAGGACCATGGGGTAGTAATACACTATATTATACCAGGACCATGGGGCAGTAATGCACTACATTAGTCCAGGACCATGGGGCAGTAATAAACTATATTATACCAGGACCATGGGGCAGCAATACACTATTTAGAGCACTACATTAGTCCAGGACCATTGGGCAGTAATACACTATATTAGACCAGGACCATGGGGCAGTAATACACTATACATAGCACTACAGTAGTCCAGGACCATGGGGCAGTAATACACTATATTAAACCAGGACCATGGGGCAGTAATACACTATATTAGACCAGGACCATGGGGTAGTAATACACTATATTATACCAGGACCATGTAGTAGTAGTACACAATATTAGACCAGGACCATCGGGTAGTAATACACTATATTATACCAGGACCATGGGGTAGTAATACACTATGTTATACCAGGACCATGTGGTAGTAATACACTATACATAGCACTACATTAGTCCAGGACCATGTGTTAGTAATACACTATATTAGACCAGGACCATGGGGTAGTAATACACTATATTGTAGCAGGACCATGGGGCAGTAATACACTATATAGAGCACTACATTAGTCCAGGACCATGGGGCAGTAATACACTATACATAGCACTACATTACTCCAGGACCATGAGGTAGTAATACACTATATTAGACCAGGACCATGGCGTAGTAATACACTATTTTAGACCAGGACCATGGTGTAGCAATACACTATATTAGACCAGGACCATGGGGCAGTAATACACTATTCATAGCACTACATTAGTCCAGGACCATGGGGCAGTAATACACTATATTATACCAGGACCATGGGGCAGTAATACACTATATAGAGCACTATATTAGACCAGGACCATGGGGTAGTAATACACTATATTAGACCAGGACCATGGGGCAATAATACACTACATTAGTCCAGGACCATGGGGTAGTGTTACACTATACATAGCACTACATTAGTCCAGGACCATGGGGTAGTAATACACTATACATAGCACTACATTAGTCCAGGACCATGGGGAGGTAATACACTATGCTTAGCACTACATTAGTCCAGGACCAGGGGCAGTAATACACTATATTATACCAGGACCATGGGGCAGTAATACACTATATTAGACCAGGACCATGGGGCAGTAATACACTATACATAGCACTACATTAGTCCAGGACCATGGGGCAGTAATACACTATATTATACCAGGACCATGGGGCAGTAATACACTATATTAGACCAGGACCATGGGGCAGTAATGCACTATATTATACCAGGACCATGGGGCAGTAATACACTATATTAGACCAGGACCATGGGGCAGTAATACACTATACATAGCACTACATTAGTCCAGGACCATGGGGCAGTAATACACTATATTATACCAGGACCATGGGGTAGTAATACACTATATTATAGCAGGACCATGGGGTAGTCATACACTATATTAGACCAGTACTATGGGGTAGGTAGTAATACACTATATTAGACCAGGACCATGGGGTAGTAATACACTATATTATACCAGGACCATGGGGCAGTAATACACTATACATAGCACTACATTAGTCCAGGACCATGGGGTAGTAATGCACTACATTAGTCCAGGACCATGGGGCAGTAATACACTATATAGAGCACTACATTAGTCCGGGACCATGGGGCAGTAATACACTATTTTAGACCAGGACCATGGGGCAGTAATACACTATATTAGACCAGGACCACGGGGTAGTAATACACTATATTATACCAGGACCATGGGGTAGTAATACACTATATTATACCAGGACCATGGGGTAGTAATACACTATATTATACCAGGACCATGGGGTAGTCATACACTATATTAGACCAGTACTATGGGGTAGGAAGTAATACACTATATTAGACCAGGACCATGGGGTAGTAATACACTATATTAGACCAGGACCATGGGGTACTAATACACTATATTAGACAAGGACCATGGGGCAGTAATACACTATATTATATCAGGACCATGGGGCAGTAATACACTATACATTGCACTACATTAGTCCAGGACCATGGGGAAGTAATACACTATATTAGACCAGGACCATGGGGTAGTAATACACTATATTAGACCAGGACCACGGCGTAGTAATACACTATATTATACCAGGACCATGGGGTAGTAATACACTATATTATAGCAGGACCATGGGGTAGTTATACACTATATTAGACCACTACTATGGGGTAGGTAGTAATACACTATATTAGACCAGGACCATGGGGTAGTAATACACTATATTAGACCAGGACCATGGGGCAGTAATACACTATATTATACCAGGACCATGGGGCAGTAATACACTATACATAGCACTACATTAGTCCAGGACCATGGGGTAGTAATACACTATATTAGACCAGGAGCATGGGTTGTAATACACTATATTAGACCAGGACCATGGGGCAGTAATACACTATATTAGACCAGGACCATGGGGCAGTAATACACTATACATAGCACTACATTATTCCAGGACCATGGGGCAGTAATGCACTACATTAGTCCAGGACCATGGGGCAGTAATACACTATATTATACCAGGACCATGGGGTAGTAATACACTATATTATACCAGGACCATGGGGTAGTAATACACTATATTATACCAGGACCATGGGGTAGTCATACACTATTTTAGACCAGTACTATGGGGTAGGTAGTAATACACTATATTAGACCAGGAACATGGGGTAGTAATACACTATATTAAACCAAGACCATGGGGTAGTAATACACTATATTGTACCAGGCCCATGTGGTAGTAGTACACTATATTAGACCAGGACCATCGGGTAGTAATACACTATATTATACCAGGACCATGGGGTAGTAATACACTATATTATACCAGGACCATGGGGTAGTAATACACTATATTATACCAGGACCATGGGGTAGTAATACACTATATTATACCAGGACCATGGGGTAGTCATACACTATATTAGACCAGTACTATGGGGTAGGAAGTAATACACTATATTAGACCAGGACCATGGGGTAGTAATACACTATATTAGACCAGGACCATGGGGTACTAATACACTATATTAAACAAGGACCATGGGGCAGTAATACACTATATTATACCAGGACCATGGGGCAGTAATACACTATACATGGCACTATATTAGTCCAGGACCATGGGGCAGTAATACACTATATTATACCAGGACCATGGGGCAGTAATACACTATATTAGACCAGGACCACGGGGTAGTAATACACTATATTATACCAGGACCATGGGGTAGTAATACACTATATTATAGCAGGACCATGGGGTAGTCATACACTATATTAGACCACTACTATGGGGTAGGTAGTAATACACTATATTAGACCAGGACCATGGGGCAGTAATACACTATACATAGCACTACATTAGTCCAGGACCATGGGGTAGTAATACACTATATTAGACCAGGAGCATGGGTTGTAATACACTATATTAGACCAGGACCATGGGGCAGTAATACACTATATTAGACCAGGACCATGGGGCAGTAATACACTATACATAGCACTACATTATTCCAGGACCATGGGGCAGTAATGCACTACATTAGTCCAGGACCATGGGGCAGTAATACACTATATTATACCAGGACCATGGGGTAGTAATACACTATATTATACCAGGACCATGGGGTAGTCATACACTATTTTAGACCAGTACTATGGGGTAGGTAGTAATACACTATATTAGACCAGGAACATGGGGTAGTAATACACTATATTAAACCAAGACCATGGGGTAGTAATACACTATATTGTACCAGGCCCATGTGGTAGTAGTACACTATATTAGACCAGGACCATCGGGTAGTAATACACTATATTATACCAGGACCATGGGGTAGTAATACACTATACATAGCACTACATTAGTCCAGAACCATGTGTTAGTAATACACTATATTAGACCAGGACCATGGGGTAGTAATACACTATATTATAGCAGGACAATGGGGCAGTAATACACTATATAGAGCACTACATTAGTCCAGGACCATGGGGCAGTAATACACTATACATAGCACTACATTACTCCAGGACCATGAGGTAGTAATACACTATATTATAGCAGGACCATGGGGCAGTAATACACTATGTTAGACCAGGACCATGGGGTAGTAATACACTATATTATACCAGGACCATGGGATAGTAATACACTATACATAGCACTACATTAGTCCAGGACCATGTGTTAGTAATACACTATATTAGACCAGGACCATGGGGTAGTAATACACTATGTTATACCAGGACCATGAGGTAGTAATACACTATATTATACCAGGACCATGGGGTAGTAATACACTATATTATACCAGGACCATGGGGTAGTCATACACTATATTAGACCAGTACCATGGGGTAGGTAGTAATACACTATATTAGTCCAGGACCATGGGGCAGTAATGCACTACATTAGTCCAGGACCATGGGGCAGTAATACACTATATTATACCAGGACCATGGGGCAGCAATACACTATTTAGAGCACTACATTAGTCCAGGACCATTGGGCAGTAATACACTACATTAGACCAGGACCATGGGGCAGTAATACACTATACATAGCACTACATTAGTCCAGGACCATGGGGCAGTAATACACTATATTAAACCAGGACCATGAGGTAGTAATACACTATATTATACCAGGACCATGGGGTAGTAATACACTATATTAGACCAGGACCATGGGGCAGTAATACACTATATTAGACCAGGACCATGAGGTAGTAATACACTATATTATACCAGGACCATGTGGTAGTAGTACACTATATTAGACCAGGACCATGGGGTAGTAATACACTATATTATAGCAGGACCATGGGGCAGTAATACAGTACATTAGACCAGGACCATGGGGTAGTAATACACTATATTAGACCAGGACCATGGGGCAGTAATACACTATATTATACCAGGACCATGGGGTAGTAATACACTATATTAGACCAGGACCATGGGGCAGTAATACACTATATTAGACCAGGACCATGAGGTAGTAATACACTATATTATACCAGGATCATGTGGTAGTAGTACACTATATTAGACCAGGACAATGGGGTAGTAATACACTATATTATAGCAGGACCATGGGGCAGTAATACACTATATTATACCAGGACCATGGGGTAGTAATACACTATATTATACCAGGACAATGGGGTAGTAATCCAGTACATTAGACCAGGACCATGGGGTAGTAATACACTATATTATACCAGGACCATGGGGTTGTAATACACTATATTAGACCAGGAACAAGGGGTAGTAATACACTATATTAGACCAGGACCATGGGGTAGTAATACACTATGTTAGACCAGGACCATGGGGTAGTAATACACTATATTATACCAGGACCATGGGGTAGTAATACACTATATTATACCAGGACCATGGGATAGTAATACACTATACATAGCACTACATTAGTCCAGGACCATTTGTTAGTAATACACTATATTAGACCAGGACCATGGGGTAGTAATACACTATGTTATACCAGGACCATGAGGTAGTAATACACTATATTATACCAGGACAATGGGGTAGTAATACAGTACATTAGACCAGGTCCATGGGGGAGTAATACACTATATTATACCAGGACCATGCGGTAGTAATACACTATATTATACGAGGACCATGGGGTAGTCATACACTATATTAGACCAGTACTATGGGGTAGGTAGTAATACACTATATTAGACCAGGAACATGGGGTAGTAATACACTATATTAAACCAGGACCATGGGGTAGTAATACACTATATTATACCAGGACCATGTGGTAGTAGTACACTATATTAGACCAGGACAATGGGGTAGTAATACACTATATTATAGCAGGACCATGGGGCAGTATTACACTATATTATACCAGGACAATGGGGTAGTAATACAGTACATTAGACCAGGACCATGGGGTAGTAATACACTATATTATACCAGGACCATGCGGTAGTAATACACTATATTATACGAGGACCATGGGGTAGTCATACACTATATTAGACCAGTACTATGGGGTAGGTAGTAATACACTATATTAGACCAGGAACATGGGGTAGTAATACACTATATTAAACCAGGACCATGGGGTAGTAATACACTATATTAGACCAGGAACATGGGGTAGTAATACACTATATTAAACCAAGACCATGGGGTAGTAATACACTATATTGTACCAGGCCCATGTGGTAGTAGTACACTATATTAGACCAGGACCATCGGGTAGTAATACACTATATTATACCAGGACCATGGGGTAGTAATACACTATACATAGCACTACATTAGTCCAGAACCATGTGTTAGTAATACACTATATTAGACCAGGACCATGGGGTAGTAATACACTATATTATAGCAGGACAATGGGGCAGTAATACACTATATAGAGCACTACATTAGTCCAGGACCATGGG
This sequence comes from Oncorhynchus tshawytscha, assembly GCF_018296145.1. Lineage (NCBI taxonomy): Eukaryota > Metazoa > Chordata > Actinopteri > Salmoniformes > Salmonidae > Oncorhynchus > Oncorhynchus tshawytscha. The sequence continues at coordinate 50,830,605 of NC_056448.1, forward strand.
GCAGTAATACACTATACATAGCACTACATTACTCCAGGACCATGAGGTAGTAATACACTATATTATAGCAGGACCATGGGGCAGTAATACACTATATTATACCAGGACCATGAGGTAGTAATACACTATATTATACCAGGACAATGAGGTAGTAATACAGTACATTAGACCAGGACCATGAGGTAGTAATACACTATATTATACCAGGACCATGGGGTAGTAATACACTATATTATACCAGGACCATGGGGTAGTCATACACTATATTAGACCAGTACTATGGGGTAGGTAGTAATACACTATATTAGTCCAGGACCATGGGGCAGTAATGCACTACATTAGTCCAGGACCATGGGGCAGTAATACACTATATTATACCAGGACCATAGGGCAGCAATACACTATTTAGAGCACTACATTAGTCCAGGACCATTGGGCAGTAATACACTATATTAAACCAGGACCATGGGGTAGTAATACACTATATTAGACCAGGACCATGGGGCAGTAATACACTATATTAAACCAGGACCATGAGGTAGTAATACACTATATTATACCAGGACAATGGGGTAGTAATACAGTATATTAGACCAGGACCATGGGGTAGTAATACACTATATTATACCAGGACCATGGGGTAGTAATACACTATATTATACCAGGACCATGGGGTAGTAATACACTATATTAGACCAGGACCATGGGGTAGTAATACACTATATTATACCAGGACCATGGGATAGTAATACACTATACATAGCACTACATTAGTCCAGGACCATGTGTTAGTAATACACAATATTAGACCAGGACCATGGGGTAGTAATACACTATATTAGACCAGGACCATGAGGTAGTAATACACTATATTATACCAGGACCATGTGGTAGTAGTACACTATATTAGACCAGGACCATGGGGTAGTAATACACTATATTATAGCAGGACCATGGGGCAGTATTACACTATATTATACCAGGACAATGGGGTAGTAATACAGTACATTAGACCAGGACCATGGGGTAGTAATACACTATGTTATACCAGGACCATGAGGTAGTAATACACTATATTATACCAGGACAATGGGGTAGTAATACAGTACATTAGACCAGGTCCATGGGGGAGTAATACACTATATTATACCAGGACCATGCGGTAGTAATACACTATATTATACGAGGACCATGGGGTAGTCATACACTATATTAGACCAGTACTATGGGGTAGGTAGTAATACACTATATTAGACCAGGAACATGGGGTAGTAATACACTATATTATAGCAGGACCATGGGGCAGTATTACACTATATTATACCAGGACAATGGGGTAGTAATACAGTACATTAGACCAGGACCATGGGGTAGTAATACACTATATTATACCAGGACCATGGGGTAGTAATACACTATATTATACCAGGACCATGGGGTAGTCATACACTATATTAGACCAGTACTATGGGGTAGGGAGTAATACACTATATTATACCAGGACCATGGGGCAGTAATGCACTACATTAGTCCAGGACCATGGGGCAGTAATAAACTATATCATACCAGGACCATGGGGCAGCAATACACTATTTAGAGCACTACATTAGTCCAGGACCATTGGGCAGTAATACACTATATTAGACCAGGACCATGGGGCAGTAATACACTATACATAGCACTACAGTAGTCCAGGACCATGGGGCAGTAATACACTATATTAAACCAGGACCATGGGGTAGTAATACACTATATTAGACCAGGACCATGGGGCAGTAATACACTATATTAGACAAGGACCATGGGGTAGTAATACACTATATTATACCAGGACCATGGGGTAGTAATACACTATGTTATACCAGGACCATGTGGTAGTAATACACTATACATAGCACTACATTAGTCCAGGACCATGTGTTAGTAATACACTATATTAGACCAGGACCATGGGGTAGTAATACACTATATTGTAGCAGGACCATGGGGCAGTAATACACTATATAGAGCACTACATTAGTCCAGGACCATGGGGCAGTAATACACTATACATAGCACTACATTACTCCAGGACCATGAAACGATTGAAACTGGAAACGATTTATCCGGAGGCTGCATTCATTGTAGCTTGGGATTTTAACAAGGCTAATCTGAAAACAAGACTCCCTAAATTTTATCAGCATATCGATTGCGCAACCAGGGGTGGAAAGACCCTGGATCATTGTTACTCTAACTTCCGCGACGCATATAAGGCCCTGCCCCACCCCCCTTTCGGAAAAGCTGACCACGACTCCATTTTGTTGATCCCTGCCTACAGACAGAAACTAAAACAAGAAGCTCCCACGCTGAGGTCTGTCCAACGCTGGTCCGACCAAGCTGACTCCACACTCCAAGACTGCTTCCATCACCTGGACTGGGAGATGTTTCGTATTGCGTCAGACAACAACATTGACGAATACGCTGATACGGTGTGCGAGTTCATTAGAACGTGCGTTGAAGATGTCGTTCCCATAGCAACGATTAAAACATTCCCTAACCAGAAACCGTGGATTGATGGCAGCATTCGTGTGAAACTGAAGGCACGAACCACTGCTTTTAATCAGGGCAAGGTGTCTGGTAACATGGCTGAATACAAACAGTGCAGCTATTCCCTCCGCAAGGCTATCAAACAAGCTAAGCGCCAGTACAGAGACAAAGTAGAATCTCAATTCAACGGCTCAGACACAAGAGGTATGTGGCAGGGTCTACAGTCAATCACGGACTACAGGAAGAAACCCAGCCCAGTCACGGACCAGGATGTCTTGCTCCCAGGCAGACTAAATAACTTTTTGCCCGCTTTGAGGACAATACAGTGCCACTGACACGGCCTGCAACGGAAACATGCGGTCTCTCCTTCACTGCAGCCGAAGTGAGTAAGACATTTAAACGTGTTAACCCTCGCAAGGCTGCAGGCCCAGACGGCATCCCCAGCCGCGCCCTCAGAGCATGCGCAGACCAGCTGGCCGGTGTGTTTACGGACATATTCAATCAATCCCTATACCAGTCTGCTGTTCCCACATGCTTCAAGAGGGCCACCATTGTTCCTGTTCCCAAGAAAGCTAAGGTAACTGAGCTAAACGACTACCGCCCCGTAGCACTCACATCCGTCATCATGAAGTGCTTTGAGAGACTAGTCAAGGACCATATCACCTCCACCCTACCTGACACCCTTGACCCACTCCAATTTGCTTACCGCCCAAATAGGTCCACAGACGATGCAATCTAAACCACACTGCACACTGCCCTAACCCATCTGGACAAGAGGAATACCTATGTGAGAATGCTGTTCATCGACTACAGCTCGGCATTCAACACCATAGTACCCTCCAAGCTCGTCATCAAGCTCGAGACCCTGGGTCTCGACCCCGCCCTGTGCAACTGGGTACTGGACTTCCTGACGGGCCGCCCCCAGGTGGTGAGGGTAGGCAACAACATCTCCTCCCCGCTGATCCTCAACACTGGGGCCCCACAAGGGTGCGTTCTGAGCCCTCTCCTGTACTCCCTGTTCACCCACGACTGCGTGGCCATGCACGCCTCCAACTCAATCATCAAGTTTGCGGACGACACAACAGTGGTAGGCTTGATTACCAACAACGACGAGACGGCCTACAGGGAGGAGGTGAGGGCCCTCGGAGTGTGGTGTCAGGAAAATAACCTCACACTCAACGTCAACAAAACTAAGGAGATGATTGTGGACTTCAGGAAACAGCAGTGGGAACACCCCCATCCACATCGATGGAACAGTAGTGGAGAGGGTAGCAAGTTTTAAGTTCCTCGGCATACACATCACAGACAAACTGAATTGGTCCACTCACACAGACAGCATCGTGAGGAAGGCGCAGCAGCGCCTCTTCAACCTCAGGAGGCTGAAGAAATTCGGCTTGTCACCAAAAGCACTCACAAACTTCTACAGATGCACAATCGAGAGCATCCTGGCGGGCTGTATCACCGCCTGGTATGGCAACTGCACCGCCCTCAACCGTAATGCTCTCCAGAGGGTAGTGAGGTCTGCACAACGCATCACCGGGGGCAAACTACCTGCCCTCCAGGACACCTACACCACCCGATGCTACAGGAAGGCCATAAAGATCATCAAGGACATCAACCACCCGAGCCACTGCCTGTTCACCCCGCTGCCATCCAGAAGGCGAGGTCAGTACAGGTGCATCAAAGCTTGGACCGAGAGACTGAAAAACAGCTTCTATCTCAAGGCCATCAGACTGTTAAACAGCCACCACTAACATTGAGTGGCTACTGCCAACACACTGTCAATGACACTGACTCTACTCCAGCCACTTTAATCATGGGAATCGATGGGAAATTATGTAAATATATCACTAGCCACTTTAAACAATGCTACCTTATATAATGTTACTTACCCTACATTGTTCATCTCATATGCATACGTTGATACTGTACTCTATATCATCGACTGCATCCTTATGTAATACATGTATCAATAGCCACTTTAACTATGCCACTTGGTTTACATACTTATCTCATATGTATATACTGTACTCGATATCATCTACTGTATCTTGCCTATGCTGCTCTGTACCATCACTCATTCATATATCCTTATGTACATATTCTTTATCCCCTTACACTGTGTATGACAGTAGTTTTTTTTGGAATTGTTAGTTAGATTACTTGCTCGTTATTACTGCATTGTCGGAACTAGAAGCACAAGCATTTCGCTACACTCGCATTAACATCTGCTAACCATGTGTATGTGACAAATAAAATTTGATTTGATTTGATTTGATTTGATGAGGTAGTAATACACTATATTAGACCAGGACCATGGGGTAGTAATACACTATATTAGACCAGGACCATGGGGTTGTAATACACTATTTTAGACCAGGACCATGGGGTAGTAATACACTATATTAGACCAGGACCATGGGGCAGTAATACACTATACATAGCACTACATTAGTCCAGGACCATGGGGCAGTAATACACTATATTATAACAGGACCATGGGGCAGTAATACACTATATAGAGCACTATATTAGACCAGGACCATGGGGCAGTAATACCCTATATTAGACAAGGACCATGGGGCAGTAATACACTATATTAGACCAGGACCATGGGGCAGTAATAAACTATATTATACCAGGACCATGGGGTAATAATACACTATATTAGACCACGACCACGGGGTAGTAATACACTATATTATACCAGGACCATGGGGTAGTAATACACTATATTAGACCAGGACCATGGGATAGTAATACACTATACATAGAACTACATTAGTCCAGGACCATGTGTTAGTAATACACTATATTAGACCAGGACCATGGGGTAGTAATACACTATGTTATACCAGGACCATGAGGTAGTAATACACTATATTATACCAGGACCATGGGGTAGTAATACACTATATTAGACCAGGACCATGGGGCAGTAATACACTATATAGAGCACTACATTAGTCCAGGACCATTGGGCAGTAATACACTATACATAGCACTACATTAGTCCAGTCCCAATGGGGTAGTAATACACTATATAGAGCACTATATTAGACCAGGACCATGGGGCAGTAATACACTATATTAGACCAGGACCATGGGGTAGTAATACACTATATTAGACCAGGACCATGGGGTAGTAATACACTATATTAGACCAGGACCATGGGGTAGTAATACACTATATTAGACCAGGACCATGGGGTAGTAATATACTATACATAGCACTACATTAGTCCAGGACCCCGGGGTAGTAATACACTATATTAGACCTGGACCATGGGGTAGTAATACACTATATAGAGCACTATATTAGACCAGGACCATGGGGTTGTAATACACTATATTAGATCAGGACCATGGGGTTGTAATACACTATATTAGACCAAGACCACGGGGTAGTAATACACTATATTAGACCAGGACCATGGGGTAGTAATACACTATATTAGACCGGGACCATGGGGTAGTAATACACTATATTAGACCAGGACCATGGGGTAGTAATACACTATATTAGACCAGGACCATGGGGTAGTAATACACTATATTAGACCAGGACCATGGGGTAGTAATACACTATATTATACCAGGACCATGGGGTAGTAATACACTATATTAGACCAGGACCATGGGGTAGTAATACACTATATTAGACCAGGACCATGGGGTAGTAATACACTATATTAGACCAGGACCATGGGGCAGTAATACACTATACATAGCACTACATTAGTCCACGACCATGGGGTAGTAATACACTAAATAGAGCACTACATTAGTCTAGGACCATTGGGCAGTAATACACTATATTAGACCAGGACCATGGGGTTGTAATACACTATATTAGACCAGGACCATGGGGTAGTAACACACTATATTAGACCAGGACCACGGGGTCGTAATACACTATATTAGACCAGGACCATGGGGTTGTAATACACTATATTAGACCAGGACCATGGTGTGTAATACACTATATTAGACCAGGACCATTGGGCAGTAATACACTATATAGAGCACTACATTAGTCCAGGACCATTGGGCAGTAATACACTATATTAGACCAGGACCATGTGGCAGTAATACACTATACATAGCACTACATTAGTCCAGGACCATGGGGTAGTAATACACTATATAGAGCACTACATTAGTCCAGTACCATGGGGCAGTAATACACTATTTTAGACCAGGACCATGGGGCAGTAATACACTATATTAGACCAGGACCATGGGGCAGTAATACACTATATTAGACCAGGACCCCGGGGTAGTAATACACTATATTAGACCAGGACCATGGGGTAGTAAATACACTATATTATACCAGGACCATGGGGTAGTAATACACTATATTATACCAGGACCATGGGGTAGTCATACACTATATTAGACCAGGACCACGGGGTAGTAATACACTATATTAGACCAGGACCATGGGGTAGTAATACACTATATTAGACCAGGACCATGGGGTTGTAATACACTATATTAGACCAGGACCATGGGGCAGTAATACACTATATTAGACCAGGACCATGTGGCAGTAATACACTATACATAACACTACATTAGTCCAGGACCATGGGGTAGTAATACACTATATAGAGCACTACATTAGTCCAGTACCATGGGGCAGTAATACACTATTTTAGACCAGGACCATGGGGCAGTAATACACTATATTAGACCAGGACCATGGGGCAGTAATACACTATATTAGACCAGGACCATGGGGTAGTAATACACTATATTAGACCAGGACCATGGGGTAGTAAATACACTATATTATACCAGGACCATGGGGTAGTAATACACTATATTATACCAGGACCATGGGGTAGTCATACACTATATTAGACCAGGACCACGGGGTAGTAATACACTATATTAGACCAGGACCATGGGGTAGTAATACACTATATTAGACCAGGACCATGGGGTTGTAATACACTATATTAGACCAGGACCATGGGTTGTAATACACTATATAGAGCACTATATTAGACCAGGACCATGGTTTGTAATACACTATATAGAGCACTATATTAGACCAGGACCATGGAGTAGTAATACACTATATAGGGAAGAGGGTACCATTGTAGACGCACTCCGAGAGTTGACATGGCCGTTTCCTGGGACTGAGTGACTTACGCACAGACGTTGAGCTCAATGTTCCCAACAGTCCTGTGGGGGGGGACTATTTTCTTTCCTCTTTTTCTTTAAATGAAATGGGGGAGTGGGGGGGAGACCATGCAGGGAGTGTTCAAATCCTTGGTCATCATTTTAGAATGGCAATCTCTGTCTATCTCCATCTCTCTCTGACTTCCTCTCACTCTCTCTGTCTCTCTCACCCAGCAGCTAGATCGCCTATATTTTACCTCCCACAGCAGGCTATGCGAGTGTCACTGGTCTTGAAATTACTCACACTTTAATGCCTCCCTGTCAGCTGTTACGTTTCCTGCAGCCATTAACACATAAACATACCATTTAATCAGTGATGAAGGTAACCATACCATTTAATCAGTGATGAAGGTAAACATACAATTTAATCAGTGATGAAGGTAAACATACCATTTAATCACTGATGAAAGTAGCCATACCATTTAATCAGTGATCAAGGTAACCCTACTATTTAATCAGTGATCTGTTATTTAGAACCCACATTGTTATAGAAACATGTGCATTCAGTAGAATGAATAGAGGTGCTTCTCTTTCCAACAGCTTTTCAGTCCTAGGTAAATAGCCTCTGGATGCAGTCTTGTATGACTAATAATACTAGGTATGATAAATAGTACTAGGTATGATAAATAGTACTAGGTATGATAAATAGTACGAGGCTAATATGATAAAGAGTACGATGATAAATAGTACAAGGTATTACTACCCTGTGGTCCTGGTCTAACGAGAATAACGAGGCTATAGACAGGGGTACCGGTACCGTAGGTATTATAGACTCAGTTAGTGAGAGCTTGAAAATGTCAGTTAAGACACTTGCCAGTTGGTCAGTGCATGCTTTGAGTACACGTCCTTGTAATCCGTCTGGCCCAGGGGCTTTGTGAATGTTAACTTGTTTAAAGGTTTTGTTCACATCGGCTACCGAGAGCGTTATCACACAGTCATCCAGAACAGCTGGTGCTCTCGCGCATGCTTCAGTGTTGCTTACCTCGAAGCGAGCATAAAAGGCATTTTAGTACTAGGCAGCTTCATTAAATTGTACCTGCAAAAACACCAGTCTCATGGGATGCTCTCTGGGATGCTGGCCTTCTAGGCAGAGTTGTACATTTTTATTTATTTTTATTTATTTCACCTTTATTTAACCAGGTAGGCAAGTTGAGAACAAGTTCTCATTTACAATTGTGACCTGGCCAAGATAAAGCAAAGCAGTTTGACACAAACAACAACACAGAGTTACACATGGAGTAAAACAAACATACAGTCAATAATGCAGTAGAAACAAGTCTATATGTGAAGTGAGCAAATGAGGTGAGATAAGGGAGGTAAAGGCAAAAAAAGGCCATGGTGGCAAAGTAAATACAATATAGCAAGTAAAACACTGGAATGGTAGATTTGCAGTGGAAGAATGTGCAAAGTAGAAATAAAAATAATGGGGTGCAAAGGAGCAAAATAAATAAATAAATAAAATAAATACAGTAGGGAAAGAGGTGGTTGTTTGGGCTAAATTATAGGTGGGCTATGCACAGGTGCAGTAATCTGTGAGCTGCTCTGACAGCTGGTGCTTAAAGCTAGTAAGGGAGATAAGTGTTTCCAGTTTCAGAGATTTTTGTAGTTCGTTCCAGTCATTGGCAGCAGAGAACTGGAAGGAGAGGCGCCCAAAGAAAGAATTGGTTTTGGGGGTGACCAGAGAGATATACCTGCTGGAGCGCGTGCTACAGGTGGGTGATGCTATGGTGACCAGCGAGCTGAGATAAGGGGGGGCTTTACCTAGCAGGGTCTTGTAGATGACATGGAGCCAGTGGGTTTGGCGACGAGTATGAAGCGAGGGCCAGCCAACGAGAGCGTACAGGTCGCAATGGTGGGTAGTATATGGGGCTTTGGTGACAAAACGGATGGCACTGTGATAGACTGCTTCCAATTTGTTGAGTAGGGTATTGGAGGCTATTTTGTAAATGACATCGCCAAAGTCGAGGATTGGTTTGGATGGTCAGTTTTACAAGGGTATGTTTGGCAGCATGAGTGAAGGATGCCTTGTTGCGAAATAGGAAGCCAATTCTAGATTTATCTTTGGATTGGAGATGTTGATGTGGGTCTGGAAGGAGAGTTTACAGTCTAACCAGACACCTAGGTATTTGTAGTTGTCCACGTATTCTAAGTCAGAGCCGTTCAGAGTAGTGATGTTGGATAGGCGGGCAGGTGCAGGCAGCGATCGTTTGAAGAGCATGCATTTAGTTTTACTTGTATTTAAGAGCAATTGGAGGCCACGGAAGGAGAGTTGTATGGCATTGAAGCTTGCCTGGAGGGTTGTTAAAACCTCTTGGGGAGGCTGCGAATTTTCGCAGCTTTTTGTTAAAAATCGCGCAACATTTCAGCGCCCTGCTACTCATTCCAGGAATATAGTATATGCATATGATTAGTATGTGTGGATAGAAAACACTCAGACGTTTCTAAAACTGTTTAAATCACGGCTGTGACTATAACAGAACGTCTGTTTCATCGAAAAGCGCAGGAAAATCTGATCACTGGAGATGGAAAAAAATATCCATGCGCCACTTCCATGAATTGTTAAAGGTGAACCGTATTAAATGAGGCCGAGCTTGCAGTACCTACAGCTTCCACAGGATGTATAGAGTCTCCTCATTTGATTCTGATTTGATTCTTGGTAGATCCGACCAAAGGGAACCGATTCCCTCCGACCACCAACCTGAGGCATTGTCTCTGTGTTTTTCCGGACATTTTTTCCACACGGCCAACTATCGAATTTACATCGCCTCCTGATGATTTTTATAGCTTATTAACGTGTAGTAATACCTAAAGTTGCATTAGAAAGGTATTTCGAAGTGTTTTGTGAAAGTTTATCGTCGACTTTTTAACTTTTAAAAAATGACGTTAGGTTATGAAACGCTATTTTTTTCCGTTTATCACACAGTCTTCATAGATCGATATCTAGGCTATATATGGACCGATTTAATCCAAAAAAAGACCCAGTATTGATTATGGGACATCAAGGAGTGCCAAGAAAGAAGATGGTCAAAGGTAATGAATGTTTTATATTTTATTGTGCGGTTTGTGTAGCGCCGACTACGCTAATTATTTTTGTTTACATCCTCTACGGGTCTTTTGGGGTGTTACATGCTATCAGATAATAGCTTCTCATGCTTTCGCCGAAAAGCATTTTACAAATCTGACTCGGTGGCTAGATTCACAACGAGTGTAGCTTTAATTCAATACCTTGCATGTGTGTTTTAATGAAAGTTTGAATTTGAACGAAAAACGATCAGTGACGCTCTAAAATATCCGCTGACTACCCGCTGATTTGATCCCCCCGAGGGAACATCCTCCCTAAGAAGGTTGTTAACACAGTGAACAAAGAAGGGCCAGAAGTATACAGAATGTATTCAGAAATAAAAAGACATATCTCAGACTGGACAATAAAATAAAACAATTAAGATGGGCAAAAGAACCCAGACACTGGACAGAGGACCTCTGCCTAGAAGGCCAGCATCCCGGAGTACGCTCTTCACTGTTGAGACTGGACAGAGGACCTCTGCCTAGAAGGCCAGCATCCCGGAGTCGCCTCTTCACTGTTGAGACTGGACTGAGGAACTCTGCCTAGAAGGCCAGAATCCCGGAGTCGCCTCTTCACTCTTGAGACTGGACTGAGGAACTCTGCCTAGAAGGCCAGCATCCCGGAGGCGCCTCTTCACTGTAGAGACTGGACAGAGGACCTCTGCCTAGAAGGCCAGCATCCCGGAGTACGCTCTTCACTGTTGAGACTGGACAGAGGACCTCTGCCTAGAAGGCCAGCATCCCGGAGTACGCTCTTCACTGTTGAGACTGGACAGAGGACCTCTGCCTAGAAGGCCAGCATCCCGGAGTCGCCTCTTCACTGTTGAGACTGGACTGAGGAACTCTGCCTAGAAGGCCAGCATCCCGGAGTCGCCTCTTCACTGTTGAGACTGGACATAGGACCTCTGCCTAGAAGGCCAGCATCCCGGAGTTGCCTCTTCACTGTTGACCTTGAGACTGGTGTTTTGCAGGTACTATTTAATGAAGCTGCCAGTTGAGGACTTGTTAGGTGTCTGTTTCTCAAACTAGACACTCCAATGTACCTGTCCTCTTGCTCAGTCCAATGTACCTCGGCCTCCCACTCCTCTTTGCATTCTGGTTAGGGCCAGTTTGCACTGTTCTGTGAAGGGAGTGGTACACAGCGTTGTACAAGATCTTCTGATTCTTGGCAATTTCTCGCACGCAATAGTTATAATTTTTGTGCCACCAAATGTTGTCATACTATGGGTAAAGTGAACAGGTTTAGCTAATATTGTAGCATTATGTTGTTTAAACAACTGTTTAGTATGAAGAGGCTATACACTCACTCCCGGGCTGCAAAACCATGATGTACGTTGCTGAGAGCCGAGTTAAATAAATCACACATGGTTGTGAAAGATAAGGAGTACGCTGTGTCCCGTTGTTGTTGCCGTTCATGCTCACCTAAATGGCTACTAATATTTGTTATTTATTGTGTAGGCTGCTATCCGACTTGAAATATAATCATGGGAGGGAAAATAAATTGGCTATGTTACTAGTTACCGCCGGCGACCCTGTTACAGCTGCCCAGAAGCAAGCACCTTAGGTCGGCAGGCACCTCGACACTTTTCATTTTCCATTTGTTTTGTCTTTGTCTTACACACCTGGTTTCAATCCCCTAATTACCTCTTCATTATTTATCCCTCTGTTCCCCCATGTTTGTTTGTGAGTGATTGTTTCTATATAGGAAGGTCCGTTATTGTGGGCTCTGTTTTTTGTATTACATTTTTTATATATTGATTAAAATATGTTTATTTACTCATATCTGCTGTCCTGCTCCTGACTCCTATACACCAGCTACACCAGCTACACCCAGACCTCCTGACAGTAATTCAACATTGGCTTGCAAATAAAGATACTCAGACAAGTTAAAATACCCAGCAGCTATTTCTCTACTGCATCTTCAAATTGTCTGAGCTTCATGTGTCTCACCCGACAACATGACGTTGGTGCTCTGAGCTTCATGTGTCTCACCCGACAACATGACGTTGGTGATCTGAGCTTCAGGTGTCTCTCACGACAACATGACGTTGGTGCTCTGAGCTTCATGTGTCTCACCCGACAACATGACGTTGGTGCTCTGAGCTTCATGTGTCTCACCCAACAACATGACGTTGGTGCTCTGAGCTTCAGGTGTCTCACCCGACAACATGACGTTGGTGCTCTGAGCTTCATGTGTCTCACCCGACAACATGACATTGGTGCTCTGAGCTTCATGTGTCTCTCACGACAACATGACGTTGGTGCTCTGAGCTTCAGGTGTCTCACCTGACAACATGACGTTGGTGCTCTGAGCTTCAGGTGTCTCACCTGACAACATGACGTTGGTGCTCTGAGCTTCAGGTGTCTCTCACGACAACATGACGTTGGTGCTCTGAGCTTCATGTGTCTCACCCGACAACATGACGTTGGTGCTCTGAGCTTCATGTGTCTCTCACGACAACATGACGTTGGTGCCTGAAATGGATCATTTGAATCTACAGTAGGAATAAACTTGGGAATAAACATCTCCCTCTGGGAATAAACAACTCCCTCTGCAACTGTATGCTGGACTTCCTGATGGGACGTCCACATGTGGTAAGTAACAACACATCTCACACGCTGATCCTCAACATGGGAGACCCTCAGGGGTGCGTGCTTAGTCCCCTCCTGTACTCCCAGTTTATTGGTGTCCACATCACCAACAAACTAACATGGTCCAAGCACACCAAGACAGTCGTGAAGAGGGCACGACAAAACCTAATTCCCCCTCAGGAGACTGAAAAGATTTGGCATGGGTCCTCAGATCCTCAAAAGGTTTTACAGCTGCACCATCGAGAGCATCCTCACTGAGAGAGAGATAGGCAGAGAGAGAGCAAGAGAGAGAGATAAAGATAGACAGCAAGAGAAAGAGAGAGCAGAGAGATAGAGTGACATATAGAGATGCCGAGACAGAGTGACAGAGAGAGATGCCGAGACAGAGTGACAGAGAGAGAGAGTACAAAGTGAATATCTCCACTCTGTCAGAGATACAAAACAGAGACCGATCCTGACCATATACAGACTCAGCGACCCCAGATTGGCTATAGAAAAAGTGAGACACAAAAAGACATGACTACCCAAAGACGACTGTCTATTTAGTCACTGCACTACAAGGGAGGTAGAGACATAGATGCACTTCTTCCTCTACTGTGTGAAATACTGTCAAATAGATAACCTTTTTTCAATAAAATATCTCAATCAATTCCCAATTTTTGTGCATTTACTAATAAGTATTTCCCTTGTATATATTTGACAGTGTGGAACCACCAATTTTGGGTTGCTGAGTCTGTATTTGGTCAGGATCGGTCTCTGTTTTGTATCTCTGACAGAGTGGAGACCAGAGAGAGAGAGAAAGAGAGAGAGAGAATAAGACATTTGAAATGTCTTAATTATTTTGGAACTTCTGCGATTGCAATGTTTACTCTAAATGTTGTATTGTTTATTTAACTTTTAATATTATCTACTTCACTTACCCTGGCAATGTTAACATATGTCTCCCATACCAATAAAGATCAATGTTAACATATGTTTCCCATACCAATAAAGATCAATGTTAACATATGTTTCCCATACCAATAAAGATCAATGTTAACATATGTCTCCCATACCAATAAAGATCAATGTTAACATATGTTTCCCATACCAATAAAGATCAATGTTAACATATGTTTCCCATACCAATAAAGATCAATGTTAACATATGTTTCCCATACCAATAAAGATCAATGTTAACATATGTTTCCCATACCAATAAAGATCAATGTTAACATATGTTTCCCATACCAATAAAGATCAATGTTAACATATGTTTCCCATACCAATAAAGATCAATGTTAACATATGTTTCCCATACCAATAAAGATCAATGTTAACATATGTTTCCCATACAAATGAAGTACAATGTTAACATATGTCTCCCATACCAATAAAGAGCCATGTTAACATATGTTTCTAATAACAATAAAGTCCCTTAAATTGAAAGTCACATATTCTCCTGCCACTCCTCTCTGGCGTACGACGTCGCCAGAATACTAATCACCAGTCATGTGATTCCTCATTACACACACCTGGCACTCATCGTTATGATTCTCACCTGGCACTCATCGTTATGATTCACACCTGGCACTCATCGTTATGATTCACACCTGGCACTCATCGTTATGATTCACACTTGCTGGCACTCATCGTTATGATTCACACCTGGCACTCATCGTTATGATTCACACCTGGCACTCATCGTTATGATTCACACCAGTCACTCATCGTTATGATTCACACCTGGCACTCATCGTTATGATTCACACCTGGCACTCATCGTTATGATTCACACCTGGCACTCATCGTTATGATTCATACCTGGACTTCATTACCTTCATCATTTCCTCCCCTTTATATGTCTAGTAGATTATGTAAATGTCTCGTTATTGGTGTTGTTGTTTTATTAAACGTTTCACCTGCTTCCTGTCTCACAGCTCCATTATTACAGTGAATTGAGAGAGAGAGAGAGAAAAACCACACAACTAACAACATTGGACACTTTATGGAACACAAAGTCTTCACTATCTCATCCTGGAATATCCAAGGCCTGAGATCATCTGCTTTTGGCCTAAAGAGCAGGAACCCGGACTTCACCAAAGAAATCGGAAAATACAGACATTGTCATCCTACAAGAAACATGGTATAAAGGAGACGGACCCAATGGTTGCCCTCTAGGTTACAGAGCTGGTAGTCCCATCCACCAAACTACCAGGTGTGAAACAGGGAAGAGACTCAGGGGGTATGCTAATTTTGTATAGAGTAGACCTGACTCACCCTATTAAATTAATCAAAACAGGAACATTTTACATTTGCTTAGAAATTCTAAAGGAAATTACCTTCACAGAGAAAATGACTCCTATGGTAGGTACACCTATAGCTCATCTCTTGGCAGTAGTACTGTAGACTACTTTATCACTGACCTCAACCCAGAGTCTCTCAGAGCGTTCACAGTCAGCCCACTGACACCCCTATCAGACCACAGCAAAATCACAGTCTACTTGAACAGAGCAATACTCAATCATGAGGCATAAAAGCCAAAGGAAGTGAATAATATTAAGAAATGCTATAGAAGGAAGGAATGTAGTATGGAACCTACCAAAATACAATTAGGCAACAAGAAATTCAATCCCTTTTAGACAACTTCCTGGACAAAACATTCCACTGTAATAGTGGAGGTGTAAACTTGGCAGTAGAAAACCTAAACAGTATATTTGACCTATCAGCTTCCCTATCAAATCTAAAATGTCAAGCAGACAACAAAAGAAAATGAACAACAATAACATGAAGAATGCAAAATCCCATGAAAGAATTTGAGAAACCTATCCAACCAAAAACATAGAGACCCAGAAAACCTGAGCCTACGCCTTCACTATGGTGAATCACTAAAACAATACAGAAATACACCACAGAAAAAGAAGGAACAGCACGTCAGAAATCAGCTCATTGTATTTGAAGAATTGGAAAACACTAAACAAACAACAGGAACAGTTATCTATCCAAAACAGAGATGTAAACCACTTCTCTAATCATTTTGGCCCTATAACAAAGAACAAACAGCACAAACGTACACATGATCAAATACAGATCTTAGAATCAACTATTAAAGACTACCAGAACCCACTGGATTCTCCAATTACCTTGAATGAACTACAGGACAAAATACAAACCCTCCAACCCAAAAAGGCCTGTGGGGTTGATGGTATCCTCAATGAAATGATTAAATATGAAGCCAACAAATTCCAGTTGGCTGTACTTAAAGTCTTTAACATTCTCAGCTCTGCCATCTTCCCTAATATTTGGAACCAAGGACTGATCAAACATTTGACCACAATAACTACTGTGGCATATGCGTCAACAGCAACCTTGGGAAAATCCTCTGCATTATCATTAACAGCAGACTCGTATATTTCCTCAGTGAAATAAATGTACTGAGCAAATGTCAAATTGGATGTTTACCAAATTACAGAACGACAGACCACATATTCACCCTGCACACCCTAATTGACAAACAAACAAACCAAAACAAAGGCAAAGTTTTCTCATGCTTTGTTGATTTCAAAAAAGCTTTTGACTCAATTTGGCATGAGGGTCTGCTATACAAATGGATGGAAAGTGGTGTTGGGGGAAAACATAAAACATAATAAAATCTATGTACACAAACAACTAGTGTGCAGTTAAAATTGGCAAAAAACACACACATTTCTTTCCACACGGCCGTGGGATGAGACAGGGATGAGAAAGGGATGCAGCCTATGCCTCTTCTAAATATAATATCAACAAATTGGTGAGGGTACTAGAACAGTCTGCAGCACCCGGCCTCACCCTACTAGAATCTGAAGTCAAATGTCTACTGTTTCTTGATGATCTGGTGCTGTCTGTCCCCAACCAAGAAGGGCCTACAGAAGCACCTAGATCTTCTGCACAGATTCTGTCAGACCTGGAACCTGTCAGACCTGTGCCCTGACAGTAAATCTCAGTAAGACAAAAATAATGGTGTTCCAAAAAAGGTCCAGTCGCCAGCACCACAAATACAAATTCCATCTAGACACCATTACACTAGATCACACAAAACCTTGGCCTCATGTAACTTCCACAAAGCTGTGAATGAGCTGAGAGACAAAGGCCTTCTATGCCTTCAAAAGGAACATAAAATTCAACATACCAATTATGATCTGGCAAAAATACTTGAATCACTTATAGAACCCATTGCCCTTTATGGTTGTGAGGTCTGGGGTCCGCTCACTAACCAATAATTCAGAAGACGGGACAAACACCAAATTGAGACTGCATGCAGAATTCTGCAATAATATCACCTGTGTAAATCATAAAACACCAAACAATGCAGGCAGAGCAGAATTAGGCCGATTCTCACTAATTATCAAAATAGAGAAAAGAGCTGTTAAATTCTACAACCACCTAAAAGGAAGCGATTCACAAACCTTCCACAGCAAAGCCATCACCTACAGAGAGATGAACCTGGAGAAGAGTCCCCTAAGCACTGTACCACTGGTGTAGTGGTATAATCAAAGATTCCCATTCTTTTACCTGGGTTCAATTCCCAGGCAGCATAGGTTGCTAGATCGAATCCCTGAGCTGACAAGGTAAAAATATGTTGTTCTGCCCCTGAACAAGGCAGTTAACCCACTGTTCCTAGGCCGTCATTGTAAATGAGAATTTGTTCTTAACTGACTTGCCTAGTTCAAAAAAGGTAAAACAAATGTTTTTATTTATTTTTCCAGGTAAGTTGACTGAGAACACATTCTCATTTGCAGCAACAACCTGGGGAATAGTTACAGGGGAGAGGAGGGGGATGAATGAGCCAATTGTAAACTGGGGATTATTAGGTGATCATGATAGCTTGAGGGTTAGATTGGGAATTTAGCCAGGACACAGGGGTTAACACCCCTTCTCTTACAATAAGTGCCATGGGATCTTTAATGACCTCAGAGAGTCAGGACACCCATTTAACATCCCATCTGAAAGACAGCACCCTACAGAGGGCAATGCCCCCACACACTGCTCTGGGGCATTGTGATATATATATTTTTTTTTGACCAGAGGAAAGAGTGCCTCCTACTGGCCCTCCAACACCACTTCCAGCAGTATCTGGTCTCCCATCCAGGGACTGACCAGGACCAACCCTGCTTAGCTTCAGAAGCAAGCCAGCAGTGGTATGCAGGGTGGAATACATTTAAGCAACCTGGTTCAGGGGTTCTGTGCACAAACAGACCCCACAGAGCCCAAGGACAGCAACACATCTAGACCCAACCAAATCATGAGAAAACCAAAAGAGAATTACTTGACACATTGGAAAGAATTAACAAAAAAACAGAGCAAACTAGAACGCTATTTGGCCGTAAACAGAGAGTACACAGTGGCAGAATACCTGACCACTGTGACTGACCCAAACTTAAGGAAAGCTTTGACTATGTACAGACTCAGTGAGCATTTATTTTATTTAAGAACAGTTAAGAACAAATTCTTATTTCAAATGACAGGCTAGGAACAGTGGGTTAACTGCCTTGTTCAGAATGACAGATTCTTACCTTGTCGGTTTTATGATTCGATCCACCAACCTTTTCATTACTGGCCCAACGCTCTAACCACTAGGCTATCTGCAACCTGAAATTTGAGGAAGGTTTGAGCATTGCCTTGCTATTGAGAAAGGCCGCAGTAGGCAGACCAGGCTTTCAAGGGAAGACAGGCTATGTGCACATTGCCCACTAAATAGGGTGGAAACTGAGCTGCACTTCCTAACCTCCTGACAAATGTCTGACCATATTAGAGACACATATTTCCCTCAGATCACACATATCAACAAATAATTTGAAAACAAAACCAATTTTGATAAACTCCCATATCTATTGGGTGAAATACCACAGTGTGCAATCACAGCAGCACTATTTGTGATCTGTTAATGACTAACTCTGATTGGTCAACTCTATGGGCTAAAGAGTTACTGTTAATGACTAACTCTGATTGGTCAACTGAGCATATTGATGAACTAACTAAGCCAGACTTTGCTTCTCAAACCTCCAGGAGAATGATGCTTCTTTACAGATGAAGATAATTCTATTTCCTTGTTTGCAACAATCAGAATAATAGATCATTGTTTGCAACAATCAATATAACAGACCCTGCAACCATGGAGAGGTAAATACCTGTCTATTTATGGAAAGCCCTTAGTCATTTCTCAGTTTACTCACTTACTTAGTGCGCTGCCTACTCCTGATGATTAGTTTTTCATGAGCAAAAAAATATTTCGCTTTATCTGGGACGCTAAACCAGACAAAATAAAACGAGGCTATCTATATAATGAATATGAATTGGGTGGGTTGAGATTATTAAATATAAAAGCACTAAACCTCTCTCTAAAAGCTCCACTTATTCAAAATATTTACTTGAACCTTAAATGGTTCTCAAGTAGATTACTAAGAAAAGTTCATCCATTGTTTAAAAATTGCCTGTTTGCCATTGTGCAGATTGCCATGTCTCATTTTCGATTAATTGACAATGACACTTTTTTCAAAGTATCTCACTTTTTCAAGCAAGCATTGCAGAACTGGTTACAATTTCACCCCCCTGAAAAGATACAACAAATATTATGGCTGAACTCAATGTGCTGGTTGATAAAATACCTGTATTTATGGGAAAGATGTTTGAAAAGGGTATTTTGTTCTTAAATTATATTGTAAATTGGAGTGGTAGAGTTACGTCCTTCATAGAGTTATTAGAATTGTATGGGAAGGCCTGCTCAAGCAAAATATTACAACCAATTGATTACAGCATTATTTCAAAAATGGAGGAGGCAGGTGTCAGCAGGAGGAGGTAGGGAACTGGTCTGTCTGCCCAATATAAAGGATCAAAACTGGAGGAGGCAGGTGGCAGCGGGAGGAGGTAGGGAACTGGTCTGTCTGCCCAATATAAAGGATCAAAACTGGAGGAGGCAGGTGGCAGCGGGAGGAGGTAGGGAACTGGTCTGTCTGCCCAATATAAAGGATCACAACTGGAGGAGGCAGGTGGCAGCGGGAGGAGGTAGGGAACTGGTCTGTCTGCCCAATATAAAGGATCACAACTGGAGGAGGCAGGTGGCAGCGGGAGGAGGAGATATAAAAATAGCATAAATAAGAAAGTATACCAGTTTCATTTGAGGACCAGGATGTTGACAACTGTGCCATACAGATTGCAAAATAGTTGTGAAGAGATGTTTGATGTACTGATTTCATGGTACAGGGTGTATGAGTTGATATATAAAACAACACAAGATTCAATACTTCATGCTTTTCAGCTAAAAGTATTATATAGAATTCTTGCCACCAACAAAATGTTGAATATTTGGGGGATAAAATCATCGAAGCTCTGCAGATGTTGCTGTGAGGATACAGAATCAATAGACCATTTATTTTGGTATTGCCCTCAGGTAGCCTGTTTCTGGTCTCAGGTTCAGGAATGGCTGAAAATGCAGAACATTGATCTAAAATTGACCCTGGAAATAGTACTGTTAGGAGATCTGGAGAGACCGGGTCAGTCAATTACTAATATACCGATACTCTTAGTAAAAGTATTTATCTTCAACTCGCAATCTATGGATTCTATTCGATTAGATAGATTGAAAACGTACGTTAAACATCACAGCATAGTTGAAAGATGTAAGGTGCATAGAAATTCGTAGAGGGTGGCCAGCAGAGATAGGTGGGAGGGGCTGAGGGAAGCTGAGGGTTGGTATGTGGAACTGGAGATAGGTGGGAGGGGTTGAGGGAAGCTGAGGGTTGGGATGTGGAACTGGAGATAGGTGGGAGGGGCTGAGGGAAGCTGAGGGTTGGTATGTGGAACTGGAGATAGGTGGGAGGGGTTGAGGGAAGCTGAGGGTTGGGATGTGGAACTGGAGATAGGTGGGAGGGGCTGAGGGAAGCTGAGGGTTGGGATGTGGAATTGGAGGCAAGTGGGTCATGAAGTTGCTGGGTGGGAGATAGAATGACGGTCAAAGATAAAAAATAAAGTCAAATATAACATAACAACAAGTAAGTTTGAATGACACTGAGGGGCAAGGTGTTTGTACACATGCAATATACACATACTCTCATTCAAATGCACCCATGTGCACCTACACGAACACCCACATGTAAATAGTGCCATACTGCACACAAATATATTTTGTTGGCCTGGCTGTTATAAACATATTCAGTTGGCCTTGCTGTCATAAACATATTCAGTTGGCCTTGTTGTTATAAACATATTCAGTTGGCCTTGCTGTTATAAACATATTCAGTTGGCCTTGCTGTTATAAACATATTCAGTTGGCCTTGCTGTTATAAACATATTCGGTTGGCCTTGCTGTTATAAACATATTCAGTTGGCACTCCTGTTATAAACATATTCAGTTGGCCTTGCTGTTATAAACATATTCAGTTGGCCTTGCTGTTATAAACATATTCAGTTGTCCTTGCTGTTATAAACATATTCAGTTGGCCTTGCTGTTATAAACATATTCGGTTGGCCTTGCTGTTATAAACATATTCAGTTGGCACTCCTGTTATAAACATATTCAGTTGGCCTTGCTGTTATAAACATATTCAGTTGGCCTTGCTGTTATAAACATATTCAGTTGTCCTTGCTGTTATAAACATATTCAGTTGGCCTTGCTGTTATAAACATATTCAGTTGGCCTTGCTGTTATAAACATATTCAGTTGGCGGCCTTGCTGTTATAAACATATTCAGTTGGCCTTGCTGTTATAAACATATTCAGTTGGCCTTGCTGTTATAAACATATTCAGTTGGCCTTGTTGTTATAAACATATTCAGTTGGCCTTGCTGTTATAAACATATTCAGTTGGCCTTGCTGTTATAAACATATTCAGTTGGCCTTGCTGTTATAAACATATTCAGTTGGCCTTGCTGTTATAAACATATTCAGTTGGCCTTGCTGTTATAAACATATTCAGTTGGCCTTGCTGTTATAAACATATTCAGTTGGCCTTGCTGTTATAAACATATTCAGTTGGCCTTGCTGTTATAAACATATTCAGTTGGCCTTGCTGTTATAAACATATTCAGTTGGCCTTGTTGTTATAAACATATTCAGTTGGCCTTGCTGTTATAAACATATTCAGTTGGCCTTGCTGTTATAAACATATTCAGTTGGCCTTGCTGTTATAAACATATTCAGTTGGCCTTGTTGTTATAAACATATTCAGTTGGCCTTGCTGTTATAAACATATTCAGTTGGCCTTGCTGTTATAAACATATTCAGTTGGCCTTGCTGTTATAAACATATTCAGTTGGCCTTGCTGTTATGATTTTTACTTTCCTTGATGTCTTTTTTTTCATTGTTGATTTCTTATTTTCCTTCGTCATTCTCTTTTTGTTCTCTTTGTTTATTTTGTTGGTTGTTGGTGCATGGGGAGGGTCTTGGAATTATTGTATTTATTAAATTTTCTCAGGGGGGGCGGGACCCTGGGGGTGGTCTTGAAAGGTAGAGGGGCAGCTCTTTGGGAACTGTGGGGGAGATTCTGGAGGACTGGTGGGAGATCTGTCGACGTGCCCTTGAGCAGGGCGTTGACCCTGGTTGCATCTGTGTGTCGCTCTAGATGGGAGGCTGTTAGATGACTAATGTGTTGTAGTTGTTGAGCAGCTTCACTGCAAGTGTAGTGTATGTTTTAAATATTAAATTAAACATGTTTTTATAATAAATAACAATCAATATAATACCTGAAGACTTGAAAGATAGATTTTACCATCATAAACAAATTACAAAAGATATTTCAATAAATTCCCCGATTTGACAGAAACAACTGGCTGCATATGTAGAGGTATGTTGTTATGTAGAGGTATGTTGTTATGTAGAGGTCTGTTGTTATGTAGAGGTCTGTTACTATGTAGAGGTCTGTTGTTATGTAGAGGTATGTTGTTATGTAGAGGTATGTTGTTATGTAGAGGTCTGTTGTTATGTAGAGGTATGTTGTTATGTAGAGGTATGTTGTTATGTAGAGGTATGTTGTTATGTAGAGGTCTGTTGTTATGTAGAGGTATGTTGTTATGTAGAGGTCTGTTGTTATGTAGAGGTCTGTTGTTATGTAGAGGTCTGTTGTTATGTAGAGGTCTGTTGTTATGTAGAGGTCTGTTGTTATGTAGAGGTCTGTTGTTATGTAGAGGTCTGTTGTTATGTAGAGGTATGTTGTTATGTAGAGGTATGTTGTTATGTAGAGGTCTGTTACTATGTAGAGGTCTGTTGTTATGTAGAGGTCTGTTGTTATGTAGAGGTCTGTTGTTATGTAGAGGTCTGTTGTTATGTAGAGGTCTGTTACTATGTAGAGGTCTGTTACTATGTAGAGGTCTGTTGTTATGTAGAGGTCTGTTGTTATGTAGAGGTCTGTTGTTATGTAGAGGTATGTTGTTATGTAGAGGTCTGTTGCTATGTAGAGGTATGTTGTTATGTAGAGGTCTGTTGTTATGTAGAGGTATGTTGTTATGTAGAGGTCTGTTGTTATGTAGAGGTATGTTGTTATGTAGAGGTCTGTTGTTATGTAGAGGTATGTTGTTATGTAGAGGTATGTTGTTATGTAGAGGTATGTTGTTATATAGAGGTATGTTGTTATGTAGACATATGTTGTTTTGTAGAGGTCTGTTGTTATGTAGAGGTCTGTTACTATGTAGAGGTATGTTGTTATGTAGAGGTCTGTTGTTATGTAGAGGTCTGTTACTATGTAGAGGTGTGTTGTTATGTAGAGTTCTGTTACTATGTAGAGATCTGTTAATATGTAGAGGTATGTTGTTATGTAGAGGGCTGTTGTTTTGTAGAGGTCTGTTGTTATGTAGAGGTATGTTGTTATGTAGAGGTATGTTGTTATGTAGAGGTATGTTGTTATGTAGAGGGCTGTTGTTATGTAGAGGTCTGTTGTTATGTAGAGGTCTGTTACTTTGTAGAGGTCTGTTGTTATGTAGAGGTCTGTTACTATGTAGAGGTATATTGTTATGTAGATGTCTGTTACTATGTAGAGGATGGTTACTATGGAGAGGTCAGTTGTTATGTAGAGGTCTGTTGTTGTGTAGAGGTATGTTACTATGTAGAGGTATGTTGTTATGTAGAGGTCTGTTACTATGTAGACATATGTTGTTTTGTAGAGGTCTGTTGTTATGTAGAGGTCTGTTACTATGTAGAGGTATGTTGTTATGTAGAGGTCTGTTACTATGTAGAGGTCTGTTACTATGTAGACATATGTTGTTATGTAGAGGTATGTTACTATGTAGAGGTCTGTTGTTATGTAGAGGTATGTTGTTATGTAGAGGTCTGTTACTATGTAGAGGTCTGTTACTATGTAGACATATGTTGTTATGTAGAGGTATGTTACTATGTAGAGGTCTGTTGTTATGTAGAGGTATGTTGTTTTGTAGAGGTATGTTGTTATGTAGAGGTCTGTTACTATGTAGACATATGTTGTTTTGTAGAGGTCTGTTGTTATGTAGAGGTATGTAAATATGTAGAGGTCTGTGTTATCTAGAGGTCTGTTGTTGTGTAGAGGTCTGTTACTATGTAGAGGTCTGTTACTATGTAGAGGATGGTTACTATGTAGAGGTCTGTTGTTATGTAGAGGTATGTTGTTATGTAGAGATCTGTTGTTATGTAGAGGTCTGTTGTTATGTAGAGGTATGTTACTATGTAGAGGTCTGTTGTTATGTAGAGGTCTGTTACTATGTAGACATATGTTGTTGTGTAGAGGTCTGTTACTATGTAGAGGTCTGTTACTATGTAGAGGTATGTTGTTTTGTAGAGGTATGTTGTTATGTAGAGGTCTGTTACTATGTAGACATATGTTGTTTTGTAGAGGTCTGTTGTTATGTAGAGGTATGTAAATATGTAGAGGTCTGTGTTATCTAGAGGTCTGTTGTTGTGTAGAGGTCTGTTGTTATGTAGAGGTATGTTGTTATGTAGAGGATCTGTTGTTATGTAGAGGTCTGTTGTTATGTAGAGGTATGTTACTATGTAGAGGTCTGTTGTTATGTAGAGGTCTGTTGTTGTGTAGAGGTCTGTTACTATGTAGAGGTCTGTTACTATGTAGAGGTATGTTACTATGTAGAGGTCTGTTGTTATGTAGAGGTATGTTGTTATGTAGAGGTCTGTTGTTATGTAGAGGTCTGTTGTTATGTAGAGGTATGTTACTATGTAGAGGTCTGTTGTTATGTAGACATCTGTTGTTATGTAGAGGTCTGTTGTTATGTAGAGGTCTGTTGTTATGTAGAGATCTGTTGTTATGTAGACGTCTGTTGTTCTGTAGAGGTCGGTTGTTATGTAGAGATCTGTTGTTATGTAGAGGTCTGTTGTTCTGTAGAGGTCTGTTGTTATGTAGAGGTATGTTACTATGTAGAGGTCTGTTACTATGCACACTGATGCAGACAGACACACACACACACATCCAGACACACAAACAAACGCACACTGATACCTAAACTACTACACCACACATATAGCTACTACAAGTTACACAGACAGTACAGTTATATCAGACTGATGCTAATAATACAGGCTACACAGACAGTATAGTTATATCAGACTGATGCTAATAATACAGGCTACACAGACAGAACAGTTATAAATATCAGACTGATGCTAATAATACAGGCTACACAGACAGACCAGTTATACATATCAGACTGATGCTAATAATTGTGAAACAAACAAGAAATAAGACCACAACACAGATAACTTAAGTGTGCATAACTATTCACCCCCCAAAGTTAATTGCTTAATTTTTTTTTTTATTTCACCTTTATTTAAAACCAGGTAGGCTAGTTGAGAACAAGTTGTCATTTACAACTGCGACCTGGCCAAGATAAAGCAAAGCAGTGTGACACAAACAACCCAGAGTTACACATGGGACAAACAAATGTACAGTCAATAACACAATAGAAAAATCTATATACAGTGTGTGAAAATGTAGTAAGATTAGGGAGGTAAGGCAATAAATAGGCCATAGAAATAATTACAATTTAGTTACTAAACACTGGAGTGATAGATGTGCAGAAGATGAATGTGCTATTTACAGATGGAGCTATGTACAGGTGCAGTGATCTGTGAGCTGCTCTGACAGCTGGTGCTTAAAGCTAGTGAGGGAGATGTGAGTCTCCAGCTTCAGTGATTTTTGCAGTTCATTCCAGTCACTGGCAACAGAGACCTGGAAGGAGAGGCGGCCAAAGAGGAGTTGGCTTTGGGGGTGACCAGTGAGATATACCTGCTGGAGCGCGTGCTACGGGTGGGTGTTGCTATCGTGACCAGTGAGCTGAGATAAGGCGGGGCTTTACCTAGCATAGACTTATAGATGACCTGGAGCCAGTGGCGACGAATATGAAGCGAGGGCCAGCCAACGAGATCATACTAGTCGCAGTGATGGGTAGTATATGGGGCTTTGGTGACAAAACGAATGGCACTGTGATAGACCACATCCAATTTGCTGAGTAGAGTGTTGGAGGCTATTTTGTAAAGGACATCGCCGAAGTCAAGGATCGGTAGGATAGTCAGTTTTACGAGGGTATGTTTGGCAGCATGAGTGAAGGATGCTTTGTTGCAAAATATGAAGCGGATTCTAGATTTAATTTGGGATTGGAGATGCTTAAAACCTCTTAAGGATAGGGCTGATTGCTGCCCCCTTTGGGGTGATTGGGTGCCCATAGTAAACAGAAAAAAAATCTGTCAAAAATTGCTAATATATGCATATAAAAATTATTATTGAATAGAAAACACTCTAAAGCTTCTAAAACCGTTTAAATTATGTCTCTATGTAAAGCAGAACTCTCAGGGCACTCATTCTCCCAAACTCTCTCTTGTCATCATAAAAGTTGGCCCAACTTTGACGTCATCGCCCCCACCCTTCCCAAGCACTTACAGTCCTGGGAACAGTTCCTATCTCTTCAGCGCGATGTCAGCTTTCAATGGGGCTTCTCATTGCGAGAATCGCACGCTCACGAGGGTTTTGGCGGGCCGAAACCTTGCAGTCACGCGAGAAAACAGGCTACTCTCACGCGTGCTCTGTCTTTGTTCCAAGATTGATTGAACGACTCGTGTGTTTCTCTTCGTCCTGAGAATTGCTATGAAGCTAGATAACATGCTAATGCTGTGTTCTGAACATAGTTTTACAAGTTTAGTCGACATATAATATGTAATTTCGACGTTTTGGTGCGCACCCACTTGACTTTTGGCTGCATTTCAACCGAAATGTGTCGTGTTTGATCACCGAAAGACACAGACTTCCAAACTAAAGCTGTTTTTGGTAAGTATAAACCCTTCCAGGTCTACTGATGGAAGAACAGCAAAGGTAAGGGAATATTTATGTTTATTATGGGTTTCTGTGGACTCCGAAGTAGAGGAGTAAAAATGCTAATTCCTGAGCGCCGACTCATATTATAGCCTAGTGAACGAAATCTGTAACGTTAAAAATAAAAGTAACACAGCGATTGCATTTAGAAGAAGTGTATCTTTCTATACATATGTAGAACATGCATATTTAGTCTAAGTTTATGTTGTGTATTCCATGTTAGCTGACGGCATATGGCGGAGTTATCGTCATTTCTCCGGACATTTGAGTAGCATTTTTTTGAACATGCCGTCATTGTAAACAGATTTATGGATATATATAGCATATTATTGAAAAAAAAAATGGACTGTGTAACATGTTATTACTGTCATCTGATGAAGATTTCAAAAGGTTAGTGCAATTATTTTTCTTTTAATCCTGCGTTTGGTGATTGCATATTTTGTGGAATTTGGCTATGGAAATTAGCTTGGTCTTCGGTGTGTCTTCGGTGGTGGTTTGACATAAATATGTGTTATGTTTTCGCCGTAAAACATTTTAGAAATCTGACTTGCTGGCCAGATAAACAAGTTGTTTATCTTTCATTTGAGCTATTGGACTTGTTAATGTGTGGAGGTTAAATATTTTTAAGAATATTGTTTGCGTTCCATGCGCCACATTCCAGCTGACGGTGGGAGGGCTGGTTCCCAATTGGGACTCAACATGCTTAACAGGTTTTAATGTGAGTCTGGAAGGAGAGTTTACAATCTAACCAGACACCTAGGTATTTGTAGTTGTCCACATATTCTAGGTCAGAGTAGTGATGCTAGACGGTCGGGTGGGTGAGGGCAGCGATCGGTTGAAGAGCTTGCATTTAGTTTTACTTGCATTTAAGAGCAGTTGGAGGCCACGGAAGGAGTGTTGTATGGCATTGAATCTTGTCTGGAGGTTTTTTTTCGCAGCTAACACTTTGTAGATCCACCTTCTGCAGCAATTACAGCTACACGTCTCTTGGGGTCTGTCTCTATAAGAGTGCCACATCTAGCTACTGGGATTTTTGCCCATTCTTCAATGCAAAACGGCTCCAGTTCCTTCAAGTTGGATGAGTTCCGCTGGTGTACAGCAATCTTTAAGTCATACCACAGATTCTCAATTGGATTGAGGTCTGGGCTTTGACTAGGCCATTCCAAGACATTTAAATGTTTCCCCTTAAACCACTTAACTTAGCCCACTCGAGTGTTGCTTTAGCAGTATGCTTAGGGCCATTGTCCTGCTGGAAGGTGAACCTCCGTCCCAGTCTCAAATCACTGGAAGACTGAAACAGGTTTCCCTCAAGGATTTCCCTGTATTTAGCACCATTCATCATTCCTTCAATTCTGACCAGTTTCCCTGCAGACTAAAACATCCTCACAGCATGATGCTGCGGGGATGCGCTTTCCTTGTAAAAATACAACATTTACATCAGTATTCAGACCCTTTACTTAGTTCTTTGTTGAAGCACCTTTGGCAGTGATTAGAGCTTTGAGTCTTCTTGGGTATAATGCTACAAACTTGACACACCTCTATTTAGTGGGGTATATCCCATTCTTCTCGGCAGAGCCTCTCAAACTCTGTCAGGTTGGATGGGGAGCATCGCTGCACTGCTATTTTCAGGTCTCTCCAGAGATGTTCGATCAGGTTCAAGTCCGGACATTCAGAGACTTGTTTTCGAAGCTACTCCTGCGTTGTCTTGGCTGTGTGCTTAGGGTGATTGTCCTGTTGGAAGGTGAACCTTCACCCCAGTCTGAGGTCCTGTGTGCTCTGGGGCAGGTTTTAATCAAGAATCACTCTGTACTTTGCTTCATTCCTCTTTCCCTTGATCATGACTAGTCTCCCAGTCCCTGCCGCTGATAAACATCCCCACAGCATGATGCTGCCACCACCATGCTTCATAGTAGGGATGGTGCCAGATTTCCTCCAGACGTGATGCTTGCCATTGACGCTTGGCATTCAGGCCAAAGAGTTCAATCTTGGTGTCATCAGACCAGAGAATCTTGTTTCTCATGGTCAGAGTATTTAGGTGCCTTTTGGAAAACTCCATGCGAGCTGTAAAGTGTCTTTTTTTTGAGGAGTGGCTTCCGTCTGGCCACTTTAACATGAAGGCTTGATTGTCCATTTGGAAGGTTCTCCCAATTCCACAAAGGAACTCTGTAGCTCGATCAGAGTGACCATTGGGTTCTTGGGCACCTGCCTGAATAAGGATCTTCTCCCCCGATTGCTCAGTTTGGCTGGGCAGTCAGCTCTAGCAAAAGTCTTGGTGGTTCCAAACTTCTTCCATTTAAGACTAATGGAGGCCTCTGTGTTCTTGGGGACCTTGGGGGCCTTTCCCAGATCTGTGCCTCAACTCAATCCTGTCTCTGAGCTCTACGGACAATTCCTTCGACTTCATGACTTGATTTTAGCTCTGATATGCAATGTCAACTGTGGGACCATACATAGACAGGTTTGTTCCTTTCCAAATCATGTCCAATCAATTGAATTTACCACAATGGACTCCAATCAAGTTGTCGAAACATCTCAAGGATGATCAATGGAAACAGGATGGACCTGAGCTAAATTTCAATTCTCATAGCAAAGGGTCTGAATACTTATGTAAATAAGTTGGGGATTTCTAAAAATGTGATTGCACTTTTGTATTTGTGTTTGTGTTTGTATTTTTTGTATTATAGGGTTTTATGGGCCTCGCTACTTTTATAGCCTCACTACTGTTATTTTTCACTGTCTTTTACTGTTGTTTTTATTTCTTTACTTACCTACTGTTCACCTAATATATATATATATATTTTTTTAATTGCACTGCTGGTGTAACGGCCGTTGGTGGTGGAAGAAGTTGAGGACCAATGCGCAGCGTGGTAAGTGTCCATCTTTTTAATAAAGTAAATGAACACTGAATAAAAACACCAACGTGAACAAACGGAACCGAAACAGTTCTGTCTGGTGCAAATACAAACACTCAACAGAAAAACCCACAACTCAAGGGTGAAAACAGGCTGCCTAAGTATGGTTCTCAATCAGGGACAACGATTGACAGCTGCCTCTGATTGAGAACCATACCAGGCCAAACACAGAAATACCAAATCATAGAAAAACGAACATAGACAACCCACCCAACTCACGTCCTGACCAACTAAAACAAAGACATAACAAAAGAACTAAGGTCAGAACGTGATAGTTGGTTAGAGCCTGTAGTCAAGAGGTCTGAATACTTCAAAATGCAATGTATAGGCATGTTTTTAAATGATGACAAATCATTCATTATAAAACGGTTTGCTTGGATAATCGATGCTGATTGGATGAGTGCAGGCACATTTATGCCTGCTAGCAGTTCCCTCTGAATGATCACAGCTCCTACATCAGAATATCTGATGATATTATAAGCTGCTGTCTGAATCATCACTTGAATTTATCTCAACAAGACAAATCTTCAAACGTGGCAGGGATAAACAAGGATCACCTTCAGTGCTCGGTTGTCTCCACCAAGATTGTCCCAAAACATTTTGATTGGCTGGTTTAAAGTATTAATCTTTTCAAATTCAAATATTTGAAATAGCTCTTTGTTGACTTTTGCTGGGTGGGTCATCCTCCATCAGCACCAGCCTGTAACCTACCTGCCCTAATATCTCTCCTGGCCCCTTACACTAAGTCTGAATTTGTCCTGTTTGGTGGTAACTGAGTAACTGAGTAACTGAGCTAAACGACTACCGCCCCGTAGCACTCACTTCCGTCATCATGAAGTGCTTTGAGAGACTAGTCAAGGACCATATCACCTCCACCCTACCTGATTCCCTAGACCCAGTCCAATTTGCTTACCGCCCCAATAGGTCCACTGATGACGCAATCGCCATCACACTGCACACTGCCCTATCCCATTTGGACAAGATGAATACCTATGTGAGAATGCTGTTCATCGACTACAGCTCAGCATTTAACACCATAGTACCATCCAAACTCGTCATCAAACTCGAGACCCTTGGTCTCGACCCCGCCCTGTGCAATTGGGTCCTGGACTTCCTGACGGGCCGCCCCCAGGTGGTGAGGGTAGGTAACAACATCTCCACCCCGCTGATCCTCAACACTGGGTCCCCACAAGGGTGCGTTCTCAACCCTCTCCTTTACTCCCTGTTTAACCACGACTGCGTGGCCATGCACGCCTCCAACTCAATCATCAAGTTTACGGACGACACTACAGTAGTAGGCTTGATTACCAACAATGACGAGATGGCCTACAGGGAGGAGGTGAGGGTCCTCGGAGTGTGGTGTCAGGAAAATTACCTCACACTCAACGTCAACAAAACAAAGGAGATGATTGTGGACTTCAGGAAACAGCAGAGGGAACACCCCCCTATCCACATCGATGGAACAGTAGTGGAGAGGGTAGCAAGTTTTAAGTTCCTCGGCGTACACATCACAGACAAACTGAATTGGTCCACTCACACAGAGAGCATCGTGAAGAAGGCGCAGCAGCGCCTCTTCAACCTCAGGAGGCTGAAGAAATTCGGCTTGTCACCAAAAGCACTCACAAACTTCTACAGATGCACAATCGAGAGCATCCTGGCGGGCTGCATCACCGCCTGGTATGGCAACTGCTCCGCCCACAACCGTAAGGCTCTCCAGAGGGTAGTGAGGTCTGCACAACGCATCACCGGGGGCAAACTACCTGCCCTCCAGGACACCTACACCACCCGATGTCACAGGAAGGCTATAAAGATCATCAAGGACAACAACCACCCGAGCCACTGCCTGTTCACCCCGCTATCATCCAGAAGGCGAGGTCAGTACAGGTGCATCAAAGCTGGGACCGAGAGACTGAAAAACAGCTTCTATCTCAAGGCCATCAGACTGTTAAACAGCCACCACTAACATTGAGTGGCTGCTGCCAACACACTGACTCAACTCCAGCCACTTTAATAATGGGAATTGATGGGAAATGATGTAAAATATATCACTAGCCACTTTAAACAATGCTACCTAATATAATGTTACATACCCTACATTATTCATCTCATATGCATACGTATATACTGTACTCTATATCATCTACTGCATCCTTATGTAATACATGTATCACTAGCCACTTTAACTATGCCACTTTGTTTACATACTCATCTCATATGTATATACTGTACTCGATACCATCCACTGTATCTTGCCTATGCTGCTCTGTACCATCACTCATTCATATATCTTTATGTACATATTCTTTATCCCCTTACACTGTGTATAAGACAGTAGTTTTGAAATTGTTAGTTAGATTACTTGTTGGTTATTACTGCATTGTCGGAACCAGAAGCACAAGCATTTCGCTACACTCGCATTATCTGCTAACCGTGTGTATGTGACAAATAAAATTTTATTTTATTTGATAAATAGCAAATAGAAGTTCATAATGTGTAATATTCAAGTTGATTAAATATATGTATTAATATGGATTTATAATCAACTACAACGGGGTGGTCATTTGGACCGGGGACACATAATTAATTAACATGAAACTAACAAAACGGGAGGGTTAAAGTGGAGGGTCAAGCTGATCCTAATTGTTACAGGCCTATTTCTATTTTGCCCTGTTTATCGAAAGTGTTGGAAAAACTTGTCAATAATCAACTAACTGTCTTTCTTGATGTCGATAGTATTCTCTCTGGTATGCAATCTGGTTTCCACTCAGGTTATGGATGTGTCACTGCAACCTTAAAGGTCCTCAATGATGTCAACATTGCCCTTGATTCATAGCAATAGTGTGCTGCTATTTTTTTGACTTGGCAAAAGCTTTTGATTAGGTAGACAATTCCAATCTTGTGGACCGGCTAAGGAGTATTGGTGTCTCTGAGGAGTCTTTAGCCTGGTTTGCTAACTACCTCTCTCAAAGAGTGCAGTGTATAAAGTCAGAAAATCTGCTATCTCAGCCCCTGCATTTCACCAAGGGAGTACTCCAAGGCTCAATCCTAGGCCCCACGCTCTTCTCAATTTACATCAACAACATAGCTCAGGCAGTAGTAACCTCTCTCGCCCATTTTTTTTGCAGATGATCCAGTCTTATACTCACCTGGCCCCTCCCCGGATTTTGTGTTAAATGCTCTACAACAAATCTTCCTCAGTGTCCAACAAGCTTTCTCTACCCTTAACCTGGATCTGAACACCTCCAAAACAAAGGTCATGTGGTTTGGTAAGAAGAATGCCCCTCTCCCCACACTTGTGATTACTTCCTCTGAGGGTTTAGAGCTTGAGGTAGTGACCTCATACAAGTACTTGGGAGTATGGCTAGACGGTGCACTGTCCTTCTCTCAACACATATCAAAGCTGCAGGCTAAAGTTAAATCTAGACTAGGTTTCCTCTATCGTAATCGCTCCTCTTTCACCTCAGCTGCCAAACTAACCCTGATTCAGATTACCATCCTACCCATGCTAGATTACAGAGACATCATTTATAGATCGGCAGCTAAGGGTGCTCTTGAGCGGCTAGATGTTCTTTATCATTCGGCCATCAGATTTGCCTCCAATGCTCCTTATTGGACACATCACTACACTCTATACTCCTCTGTAAACTGGTCATCTCTGTATACCCGTCGCAAGGCCCACTGGTTGATGCTTATTTATAAAACCCTTTTAGGCCTCACTCCCCCTATCTGAGATAACTATTGCACCCCTCATCCTCCACATACAACACCCATTCTGCCAGTCACATTCTGTTAAAGGTCCCCAAAGCACACACATCCCTGGATCGCTCCTCTCTTCAGTTCGCTGCAGCTAGCGACTGGAATGAGCTGCAACAAACACTCAAACTGGACAGTTTGATCTCAATCTCGATCTCGATCTCATTTTCATCTGGATCTTCACAACTAGCTAACCGCAACCCCAGATGACTACTCCTGGCTACCGTTTCCATCCACTTAGCTTGAAGCTAGCCCAGCCAGGGCTCCTGTGCTACCACCGAGGCATACTCCTGGGCTACAATATCCGGACCCCTTCTACAGCCGGTATGGGGCATGGAACCCCGCAGATCCCCTATGACTGGAATACCGACATAATCTGCCCGAGGACTCCAACAGGCCCCTCAGGCGCGACGCCCGCTGAAGGCCCATTATGCTAACCAGCTAGGCCTGCTAGCTACCTAGAGCTACTTGGAACCCTACTAATTCCACGACCGGTCTATCGACGTCACCGCATGAAGAGGCAAAAACAGTCTTAACCCCATCGCGACGTCCCTCAAAGGCTAACTTTCTAGCCCCTGCTATCTGCTTGCTTGCTAACACGGCCTGCTAACTGCTAGCCTGCCCCGGTCTACTAACTGCTAGCTTGTTTAGCACCGGCCTAACTGTCTGAATCGCCGTGTCCCCAGCCAGCCCAACCACTCACTGGACCCATATTTATTTTATTTTCATTTCGATTTTTAATTCGATTATACCTTCCGGTAACCTGCCTCACCCAATGTGATATGGAATCGCTATTATTTTTAATTTTAGAATACATTCAAGAACCTCCAGAAGCTAACCAGCTAATTAGCTACAAGCTGTTTAGTCATTGTTAGCCACTGGTAGCGGCTTTTACCTTCTGCACAGCCAGCCCTGGTTTTAGCCTGGATAATACTCGCCAGTCTACCAGTATCGAACTGTTTCTCCACAACAACGTCGGATTCCTGCCGTAATCCCTGGACCACTACTTCTGATCTTCACAGCTAGCTTGCACCCAGTACCGAAACTATCCCTGAGGCCCACCTCCCGGCCTACTCAGCTGTTCACCCGAACCCCACTCATACACGGCTAGAGCTCAATACTCCACCGGATCCTTGCTGTAAACTCTGGACCTTGGCTAACGCCACTGCCACGAAGCTAGCACCAGTTAGCCGTGAGCCAGGCCCATCTCCCTGCTAGCAAACTAAATTCTACAATACCTCTTTTCACCATCTGGCTTGGATACTCTGTCGACATGGCCTCCCGCCGCACCACCACGACTGGTCTGCCGATGAATACTCCATCCGCTGTGCCTTCAACTGGCCTCCGTCTGAGCAGACCCCCCCTACCACCCCCGGGCTACTAACTTTAAACGCCGTGTCACCCGCGTGATAGCGTAGTGGCGGCTTCCCTGTTCCATCTACTGCTGCGCCCTGGACGCTATGATCACCATCTACTGCTGCGCCCTGGACGCTGATGCCTGCTGGACTGTCCATTAATCACGGTACTCCATTCTGTTTATTTATTTTTTTATCTGTCTGCCCCAGCCGCGAACTCAGGCTCTGTGTGTAGTTAATCCGACACCATCTGTGAATTGATCACCCCCCATCTAGCTTCAGAGTTTGTTCTGTCAGGTGACCTAAACTGGGATATACCCCGACAGTCCTACAATCTAAGCTAGATGCCCTCAATCTCACACAAATCATCAAGGAACCCACCAGGTACAACCCTAAATCCGTAAATATGGGCAACCTAATTGACATTATCCTGACCAACTTGCCCTCCAAATACACCTCTGCTGTCTTCAATCAGGATCTCAGCGATCACTTCCTCATTGCCTGTATCCGCCACGGGTCAGCGGTCAAACGACCACCCCTCATCATTGTCAAGCACTTCTGCGAGCAGGCCTTTCTAATCGACCTGGCCTGGGTATCCTGGAAGGATATTGACCTTATCCCGTCAGTTGAGGATGCCTGATCCTTCTTTCAAAGTAACTTCCTCACCATCTTAGACAAGCATGCTCTGTTAAAAAAATGCAGAACTAAGAACAGATATAGCCCTTGGTTCAATCCAGACCTGACTGCCCTCGACCAGCACAAAAACATCCTGTGGCGGACTGCAATAGCATCGAATAGTCCCCGCGATATGCAACTGTTCAGGTAAGTCAGGAACCAATACACGCAGTCAGTCAGGAAAGCAAAGGCCAGATTTTTCAAGCAGAAGTTTGCATCCTGTAGCTCTAACTCCAAAAGGTTCTGGGACACTGTAAAGTCCATGGAGAAAAGAGCACCTCCTCCCACCTGCCCACTGCACTGAGGCTAGGTAACACCGATAAATCCGTGATAATCGAAACTTCAACGGCTGGCCATGCCTTCCTCCTCGCTACTCCAACCTCGGCCAACAGCTCCGCCCCCCCCGAAAGCTACTCGCCCACGCCTCTCCAGCTTCTCCTTAACCAAAATCCAGATAGCAGATGTTCTGAAAGAGCTGCAAAACCTGGAGCCATACAAATCAGCTGGGCTTGACAATCTGGACCCTCTATTTCTGAAACTGTCTGCCGCCATTGTCGCAACCCCTATTACCAGCCTGTTCAACCTCTCCTTCGTATCATCTGAGATCCCCAAGGATTGGAAAGCTGCCGCGGTCATCCCCTCTTCAAAGGGGGAGACACGCTGGACCCAAACTCTTACAGACCTATATCCATCCTGCCCTGCCTATCTAAGGTCTTTGAAAGCCAAGGCAACAAACAGATCACTGACCATCTCGAATCCCACCGTACCGTCTCCGCTGTGCAATCCGGTTTCCGAGCCGGTCACGGGTGCACCTAATCCACGCTCAAGGTACTAAACGATATCATAACCGCCATCGATAAAATACAGTACTGTGCAGCCGTCTTCATCGACCTGGCCAAGGCTTTCGACTCTGTCAATCACCATATTATTTTCGGCAGACTCAGTAGCCTCGGTTTTTCTAATGACTGCCTTGCCTGGTTCACCAACTACTTTGCAGACAAAGTTCAGTGTGTCAAATCGGAGGGCATGTTGTCCGGTCCTCTGGCAGTCTCTATGGTGGTACCACAGGGTTCAATTCTCGGGCTGACTCTTTTCTCTGTATATATCAATGATGTTGCTCTTGCTGCGGGCGATTCCCTGATCCACCTCTACGCAGTCGACACCATTCTGTATACTTCTGGCCCTTCCTTGGACACTGTGCTATCTAACCTCCAAACGAGCTTCAATGCCATTCAACACTCCTTTCATGGCCTCCAACTGCTCTCAAACGCTAGTAAAACCAAATGCATGTGTTTCAACCGTTCGCTGCCTGCAGCCGCACGCCCGACTAGCAATACCACCCTGGATGGTTCCGACCTAGAATATGTGGACATCTATAAGTACCTAGGTGTCTGGCTAGACTGCAAACTCTCCTTCACATCAAACATCTCCAATCCAAAATCAAATCTAGAGTCGGCTTTCTATTTCGCAAACAAAGCCTCCTTCACTCACGCCGCAAAACTTACCCTAGTAAAACTGACTATCCTACCGATCCTCGACTTCGGCGATGTCATCTACAAAATAGCTTCCAATACTCTACTCAGCAAACTGGATGCAGTTTATCACAGTGCCATCCGTTTTGTTACTAAAGCACCTTATACCACCCACCACTGCGACCTGTATGCTCTAGTCGGCTGGCCCTCGCTACATGTTCATCGCCAGACCCACTGACTCCAGGTCATCTATAAGTCTATGTTAGGTAAATCTCTGCCTTATCTCAGTTCACTGGTCACGAAGGCAACACCCACCCGTAGCACGTGCTCCAGCAGGTGTATCTCACTGATCATCCCTAAAGCCAACACCTCATTTGGCCGCCTTTCCTTCCAGTTCTCTGCTGCCTGCGACTGGAACAAATTGCAAAAATCTCTGAAGTTGGAGACTTTTATCTCCCTCACCAACTTTAAACATCTGCTATCTGAGCAGCTAACCGATCACTGCAGCTGTACATAGTCCATCTGTAAATAGCCCACCCAATGTACCTACCTCATCCCCATACTGTTTTTATTTTATTTACTTTTCTGCTCTTTTGCACACCAATATCTCTACCTGTACATGTTCTTCTGATCATTTATCACTCCAGTGTTAATCTGATAAATTGTAATTATTCACTCCTATGGCCTATTTATTGCCTACCTCCTCATGCCTTTTACACACAATGTATATAGATTATTTTTTTTCTACTATGTTATTGACTTGTTAATTGTTTACTCCATGTGTAACTATGTGTTGTTGTCTGTTCACACTGCTATTCTTTATCTTGACCAGGTCGCAGTTGTAAATGAGAACTTGTTCTCAACTAGCCTACCTGGTTAAATAAAGGTGAAATAAAAAAAATATTAAACTCAATCATGGACACTTACTGACAGCTGTGGCTGCTTTGTGTGATGTATTGTTGTCTCTACCTTCTTGCCCTTTGTGCTGTTGACTGTGCCCAATAATGTTTGTACCATGTTTTGTGCTTCTACCATGTTGTGTTGCTACCATGATGTTGTCATGTTAATTTAGCTACCATGTTGTTGTCATGTTCTGTTGCTACCATGTTGTTGTCATGTTCTGTTGCTACCATGTTGTTGTCATGTTGTGTTGCTACCATGTTGTTGTCATGTTGTGTTGCTACCATGTTGTTGTCATGTTTTGTTGCTACCATGTTGTCATGTTGTGTTGCTGCCATGCTATATTGTTGTCTAAGGTCTCTTTATGTTGTGTTGTCTCTGTTGTTGTGATGTGTGTTTCGTCCTGTACTTATATTTTATGTATTTATATTTAATCCCAGCCCCCGTTCCCCCAGTAGGCCTTTTGCATTGTGGTAGTCCGTCATAGTAAATA
Organism: Oncorhynchus tshawytscha; assembly: GCF_018296145.1. Lineage (NCBI taxonomy): Eukaryota > Metazoa > Chordata > Actinopteri > Salmoniformes > Salmonidae > Oncorhynchus > Oncorhynchus tshawytscha. Next base: position 50,869,832 of record NC_056448.1, read on the forward strand.
AGAAGTTTTTAACTGATTTGCCTAGTTAAATAAAGGTTAAATAAAATAAAATAAATTAAACAATGTATAGTGACAGCCTAACTCAGACTTGGGGAAATATGAGAGGAGATAAAATCTACTATAGAAATGTGTGATCACTCCTAAATCTCTCCTCTCTCTCTGATCATAACTAAATCTCTCCCCCCTCTCTCCTCTCTCTCTGATAACAACTCTCTCCCCCCTCTCTCCTCTCTCTGATCCCTCCTAAATCTCTCCTCTCTCTCTGATAACAACTCTCTCCCCCTCTCTCCTCTCTCTGATCCCTCCTAAATCTCTCCTCTCTCTCTGATAATAACTAAATCTCTCCCCCTCTCTCCTCTCTCTGATCCCTCCTAAATCTCTCCTCTCTCTCTGATAATAACTAAATCTCTCCCCCTCTCTCCTCTCTCTGATCCCTCCTAAATCTCTCCTCTCTCTCTGATAATAACTAAATCTCTCCCCCTCTCTCCTCTCTCTGATCCCTCCTAAATCTCTCCTCTCTCTCTGATAATAACTAAATCTCTCCCCCTCTCTCCTCTCTCTGATCACTCCTAAATCTCTCTCCCCGCTCCCCCTCTCATATCTCTCTGATCCCTCCTAAATCTCTCCCCCGTCTCTCCTCTCTCTGATCCCTCCTATCTCTCTCCCCCTCTCCCTCTCTCCTCTCTCTCTGATCACTCCTAAATCTCTCTCCCCTCTCCCCCTCTCGTTTTTCTCTGATCCCTCCTAAATCTCTCCCAACCTCTCCTCTCTCTCTGATCACTCCTAAATCTCTCCCCCTCTCTCTCATCTCTCTCTGATCATTCCTAAATCTCTCCCCCTCTCCTCTCTCTGATCACTCCTAAATCTCTCTCCCCCTCTCCCCTCTCCTCTCTCTGATCCCTCCTAACTCTCTCCCCACTCTCTCCTATCTCTCTGATCCCTCCTAATTCTCTCCCCCTCTCCCCTCTTGTATCTCTCTGATCCCTCCTCTCTCTCTCTCCCCTCTCCCCCCCCTCTCTCTCTCTCTCTGATCCCTCATACCCCCTCTCCTCTCTCTCTCCCTCCTCTCTCTCCCCCTCTCCTCTCTCTCCTCTCTCTCATCTCTCTCTCTCTCCCCCTCTCCTCTCTCTCATCTCTCTCTGATCCCTCCTATCTCTCTCCCCTCACCCCCTCTCATCTCTCTCTGATCCTTCCTATCTCTCTCCCCTCTCCCCCTCTCCTCTCTCTCTGATCCCTCCTATCACTCGCCTCTCTCCCCCTCTCCTCTCTCTCCTCTCTCTCTGATCCCAACTCTAATCAATATATGATGGTAGCACCTCTATTCAATATCTGATGGTAGCATCTCTATTCAATATCTGATAGTAGCATCTCTATTCAATATCTGATGGTAGCATCTCTATTGAATATATGATGGTAGCATCTCTATTCAATACCTGATGGTAGCATCTCTATTCATTATCTGATGGTAGCATCTCTATTCATTATCTGATGGTAGCACCTTTTGTTTCAGTCGTTGAAAAAAGCTGGTTTGCCAGTTGTATTTTGGGATGATTTGAGAATTTGACTGAGCACTGAGGCTAAGAACAGTTGCTATATATCAATGGTTATCTCCTTCCGGCGTGTGTATCATGCTCACATGATTTAAAAAAAACATTTATTTAACTAGGCAAGTCAGTTAAGAACAAATTCTTATTTACAATGACGGCCTACACCGGCCAAACCTAGGAGATGAAGTGCCAAATGTGCGTCGCCCTATGGGACTCCAAATCACCGCCAGATGTTATACAGCCTGGATACATCTCACTTATTTATGAATACCAACATTCAAATTGCAGATCCTAAGTAGTATTTTAGAATAGTTTCTAGACAATGTTAATAAATTAGACCCCTGGGCTTTAATCACACGTGTAGTGAAGAAACAGAGGAGAGGAGAGGAGTTTAATCAAACCCTAGTCGCTATTTAATAATCTGTCTGGCTTTGGTAGGGCTCTGGTGAATAATAGTGCACTATGTAGGGAATAGGGCAACCCAGGTCTAAAGCAGCTCCATCAGACGATGTTAGTGCACTTTCTCTCTCAGAGGGCATCAATCCGACTGTGTTAGTGCCCTCTCTCCTCTCAGAGGGCATCAATCAGACTGTGTTAGTGTCCGCTCTCTCTCCTCTCAGAGGGCATCAATCAGACTGTGTTAGTGTCCGCTCTCCTCTCAGACAGCATCAATCAGAGGGTGTTAGTGTCCTCTCTCTCTCCTCTCAGAGGGCATCAATCAGACTGTGTTAGTGCCCTCTCTCGTCTCAGAGGGCATCAATCAGACTGTGTTAGTGTGGGGATCACGTGACCCTTGGACGAGATGGCCGCATGAACTAGGAGCTCCGCACAAGTAGTTTCCAATTCCTAATCTTACCTCCATGCCAAGTTCAAACTCATTTAGCTTTAGTAAAAAAAAGTCATGGCGGCTACAAAAGGCGACACTACAGGTGACATTTTTACCCGGACTCGAGTATTAGCGACGGAAAAAGCCTCCAAGAAGAAGCTAGCTTCAGAAAAAACTAGAGCCATTGGCCAGGAGCAAGAGAACCCGCTCCCCCATGAGGCACAACGAATGCCAACCTCGCACTCTGTCGAAGACATCCTTTCTGAGTTGAGATCCCAACGTACAGAACTAAACACTAAATTAGATGCCATTAACTCTCAGCTCAGTGCGATAGGGGGCAAGGTGACAATCCTGGAAAACGCTTTGCCTGACATCAACAACAAGATAACCATAAACGCGGGGCGCCTGGACGAGGCAGAGGGGCGAATCCTATCCATGGAAAACTTATTGACAGATGCCATGGAAACAATAGCATATGCTAAAAAGAAAATTGAGCATCTGGAAGAGAAAACAGAGGACCTGGAAAACAGGGGGCGAAGGAATAATTGTGTTCTATTCAATCTGGGCGAAAAAGAAGAGGGAAACATGCCACTGATCCGCTACCTGCAAGACAAACTTCCCGAGTGGCTCCACATGTCCACCGACAGGCCCATAGAACTCGAGAGAGCTCACCGAGCACTGAGGCCCCCACCAGCAGCCAGACAACCAACGTGCAACCACCGCGCCCAATCACCATACGTTTCCGATTCACCGACAAGGAACGAGTCCTACAGGCGGCGAAAAACAACACCATCACAGTGGGAAACGCCAAACTCGCTTTACACCAGGACCTGTCAGCTGGAATACGCGGACAGCGCCGAGAATTTGACGAAGTGAAGAAATACTCCATTGACCGAGGCATCTTCAGGGGATTCAAATACCCAAACGAGCTCAGGATTCTTCACCAAGGAGCCTTCGACACTTCAAAACTCCCGAAGAGGCAAAACGTTTTTTGAAAGACAATCCTGGCCAATGAGAAACAGGCCAATGACTAAATGCGATTAATGCCATTACTAAAGGAGGTAAGACGACATATAGCCGATATCCAGAGACCCACCCCCTAAATGTCATTATAGCCGTCCAATTTATATTTATTTTCCTTTAACTGAGAGGGATGGGCTGTATAGCCTAACCTAGGCCTACTAATGTTTCAGCCTACTTTTATTTCCCTGGTTTTTTTGGGCTATTATTACTTGGGGTTCCCTATGTCCCTTGGGGGAGGTATATGTAGGCTGGGCTATTGATTTTATTTTTCTCCCCTCTTTTACTGTGGTCTGGACGAGGGCAACTGTGTTATTTACTCAATGCGGGGTGGAGAGATGAGGCATTTCTTTGGTGGGGAAAGGGAGACCAAATCAAATCAAATTTTATTTGTCACATACACGTGGTTAGCAGATGTTAATGCGAGTGTAGCGAAATGCTTGTGCTTCTAGTTCCGACAATGCAGTAATAACGAACAAGTAATCTAACTAACAATTCCAAAAAACTACTGTCTTATACACAGTGTAAGGGGATAAAGAATATGTACATAAGGATATATGAATGAGTGATGGTACAGAGCAGCATAGGCAAGATACAGTAGATGGTATCGAGTACAGTATATACATATGAGATGAGTATGTAAACCAAGTGGCATAGTTAAAGTGGCTAGTGATACATGTATTACATAAGGATGCAGTCGATGATATAGAGTACAGTATCTACGTATGCATATGAGATGAATAATGTAGGGTAAGTAACATTATATAAGGTAGCATTGTTTAAAGTGGCTAGTGATATATTTACATAATTTCCCATCAATTCCCATTATTAAAGTGGCTGGAGTAGAGTCAGTGTCATTGACAGTGTGTTGGCAGTAGCCACTCAATGTTAGTGGTGGCTGTTTAACAGTCTGATGGCCTTGAGATAGAAGCTGTTTTTCAGTCTCTCGGTCCCAGCTTTGATGCATCTGTACTGACCTCGCCTTCTGGATGACAGCGGGGTGAACAGGCAGTGGCTCGGGTGGTTGATGTCCTTGATGATCTTTATGGCCTTCCTGTAGCATCGGGTGGTGTAGGTGTCCTGGAGGGCAGGTAGTTTGCCCCGGTGATGCGTTGTGCAGACCTCACTACCCTCTGGAGAGCCTTACGGTTGAGGGCGGTGCAGTTGCCATACCAGGCGGTGATACAGCCCGCCAGGATGCTCTCGATTGTGCATCTGTAGAAGTTTGTGAGTGCTTTTGGTGACAAGCCGAATTTCTTCAGCCTCCTGAGGTTGAAGAGGCGCTGCTGCGCCTTCCTCACGATGCTGTCTGTGTGAGTGGACCAATTCAGTTTGTCTGTGATGTGTATGCCGAGGAACTTAACTTGCTACCCTCTCCACTACTGTTCCATCGATGTGGATGGGGGGGTGTTCCCTCTGCTTTTTCCTGAAGTCCACAATCATCTCCTTAGTTTTGTTGATGTTGAGTGTGAGGTTATTTTCCTGACACCACACTCCGAGGGCCCTCACCTCCTCCCTGTAGGCCGTCTCGTCGTTGTTGGTAATCAAGCCTACCACTGTTGTGTCGTCCGCAAACTTGATGATTGAGTTGGAGGCGTGCATGGCCACGCAGTCGTGGGTGAACAGGGAGTACAGGAGAGGGCTCAGAACGCACCCTTGTGGGGCCCCAGTGTTGAGGATCAGCGGGGAGGAGATGTTGTTGCCTACCCTCACCACCTGGGGGCGGCCCGTCAGGAAGTCCAGAACCCAGTTGCACAGGGCGGGGTCGAGACCCAGGGTCTCGAGCTTGATGACGAGCTTGGAGGGTACTATGGTGTTGAATGCTGAGCTGTAGTCGATGAACAGCATTCTCACATAGGTATTCCTCTTGTCCAGATGGGTTAGGGCAGTGTGCAGTGTGGTTGAGATTGCATCGTCTGTGGACCTATTTGGGCGGTAAGCAAATTGGAGTGGGTCTAGGGTGTCAGGTAGGGTGGAGGTGATATGGTCCTTGACTAGTCTCTCAAAGCACTTCATGATGACGGATGTGAGTGCTACGGGCGGTAGTCGTTTAGCTCAGTTACCTTAGCTTTCTTGGGAACAGGAACAATGGTGGCCCTCTTGAAGCATGTGGGAACAGCAGACTGGTATAGGGATTGATTGAATATGTCCGTAAACACACCGGCCAGCTGGTCTGCGCATGCTCTGAGGGCGCGGCTGGGGATGCCGTCTGGGCCTGCAGCCTTGCGAGGGTTAACACGTTTAAATGTCTTACTCACTTCGGCTGCAGTGAAGGAGAGACCGCATGTTTCCGTTGCAGGCCGTGTCAGTGGCACTGTATTGTCCTCAAAGCGGGTAAAAAAGTTATTTAGTCTGCCTGGGAGCAAGACATCCTGGTCCGTGACTGGGCTGGGTTTCTTCCTGTAGTCCGTGATTGACTGTAGACCCTGCCACATGCCTCTTGTGTCTGAGCCGTTGAATTGAGATTCTACTTTGTCTCTGTACTGGCGCTTAGCTTGTTTGATAGCCTTGCGGAGGGAGTAGCTGCACTGTTTGTATTCAGTCATGTTACCAGACACCTTGCCCTGATTAAAAGCAGTGGTTCGTGCCTTCAGTTTCACACGAATGCTGCCATCAATCCAAGGTTTCTGGTTAGGGAATGTTTTAATTGTTGCTATGGGAACGACATCTTCAACGCACGTTCTAATGAACTCGCACACCGAATCAGCGTATTCGTCAATGTTGTTGTCTGACGCAATACGAAACATCTCCCAGTCCACGTGATGGAAGCAGTCTTGGAGTGTGGAGTCAGCTTGGTCGGACCAGCGTTGGACAGACCTCAGCGTGGGAGCCTCTTGTTTTAGTTTCTGTCTGTAGGCAGGGATCAACAAAATGGAGTCGTGGTCAGCTTTTCCGAAAGGGGGCGGGGCAGGGCCTTATATGCGTCGCGGAAGTTAGAGTAACAATGATCCAGGGTCTTTCCACCCCTGGTTGCGCAATCGATATGCTGATAAAATTTAGGGAGTCTTGTTTTCAGATTAGCCTTGTTAAAATCCCCAGCTACAATGAATGCAGCCTCCGGATAAATCGTTTCCAGTTTGCAGAGAGTTAAATAAAGTTCGTTCAGAGCCATCGATGTGTCTGCTTGGGGGGGGATATATACGGCTGTGATTATAATCGAAGAGAATTCCCTTGGTAGATAATGCGGTCTACATTTGATTGTGAGGAATTCTAAATCAGGTGAACAGAAGGATTTGAGTTCCTGTATGTTTCTTTCATCACACCATGTCACGTTAGTCATAAGGCATACGCCCCCGCCCCTCTTCTTACCAGAAAGATGTTTGTTTCTGTCGGCGCGATGCGTGGAGAAACCCGCTGGCTGCACCGCTTCGGATAGCGTCTCTCCGGTTAGCCATGTTTCCGTGAAGCAGAGAACGTTGCAGTCTCTGATGTCCCTCTGGAATGCTACCCTTGCTCGGATTTCATCAACCTTGTTGTCAACAGACTGGACATTGGCGAGAAGAATGCTAGGGAGTGGTGCATGGTGTGCCCGTCTCCGGAGTCTGACCAGAAGACCGCTTCGTTTCCCTCTTTTTCTGAGTCGTTTTTTTGGGTCGCTGCATGTAATCCACTCCGTTACACTGGTTGTAAGGCAGAACACAGGATCCGCATCGCGAAAAACATATTCTTGGTCGTACTGATGGTGAGTTGACGCTGATCTTATATTCAGTAGTTCTTCTCGGCTGTATGTAATGAAACCTAAGATGACCTGGGGTACTAGTGTAAGAAATAACACGTAAAAAAACAAAAAACTGCATAGTTTCCTAGGAACGCGAAGCGAGGCGGCCATCTCTGTCGGCGCCAGAAGTAGAGAGCTATTGCGTTGCTAACTGTTCCCGGTTTTTGTTTTATTCGGAACACAGAATTGAGACTGAGCGGTGGGGTAATAGATCCAACGGGATGTGTCGAGTTGTTTGGGAACTCGGCTGGGGTGTTCAGAGATTATTATTTTATGTACACCATTTATTTTCCTTTTATGTGAACGCAGCTGTAATTACTATCCACTTTTACCCAGCGATGACTTGCACTAAAGTTCGATTACTGCTCGATGACGATGACTAGTACCTTAAATCTATTGACATGGAACTGCCATGGTCTAGGGCATGCAATAAAACGAAAAAAAGATACTATGTGCTCTAAAGAAGGAAAAAGCAGACATCGCGCTATTACAAGAGACACACCTCTGTGATGCTGAACATGCCAAACTCCGCAGAGCTTGGGTGGGACAGGTGTATTTCTCATCTTTCAAATCAAACAGTAGAGGCAGAGCCATACTTATCCATAAAAATGTTCCATTCATAATTGACAAAAACATATCTGATCCGGAGGGGAGATTTATTTTGATAACTGGGTCACTATATGGTCAACCAATTACTATATTAAACATATACGCCCCTAACACAGATACTCCTGCCTTCATGTCAAAAATTATAACCCTGTTCAATGAGCATTGTGTCTCCTTTGGCGTGGTGGCCGGAGATTTTAATTGTACCCTTAACCCAACCCTAGACAAATCATCTCAAGTCCCCACCACAAATCCTAGATCTGCAAAGATGTTGAACTCTCTTCCTAAAGAGATGGGACTGATAGATATCTGGAGAGAGACTAATAGCTCATCTATGGACTATACATACTACTCTAATGTCCATAACACCTACTCCCGTATAGATTACATTTTTATCCCAAAGAGTTTCATAAATTCAGCCACTTGTACAATCGGACCCATAGCACTTTCAGATCACACCTTAGTCCACCTCCGCTTTGACCTCTGCAAAAACATCCCGAGGTCAAAGAGCTGGAAATTCAACACCTCCATGCTATCAAACGAAGCGTTCCATACATTGGTAACTACATGGATAGACAACTACACACAAGACAATAAAGATTCTCCTGTTTCTCCGGCCACAATGTGGGACGCTGCTAAAGCCACACTAAGAGGTCATCTAATTGCATATGCTTCCTCTAAGAAAAAAGCAATGGAAGCACACAGGCTAGATCTCGAGAGGGAGCTGGAATGCTGTGAAAAAATACATAAACAATCCCTAGACAGCACCTCCTGGAGTCAACTTAAAGCAGCCAAAGCCAAACTGAATTTGGACTACACTCGGGAGATAAAAAAAAAATGCTTTCTTTACTAAACAGAAATACCATGAGTATAGCAATAGGCCCAGTAGATTGCTTGCTTAACACTTAAAAAAGGAGCAGTCAGAGCGTACAATCATGGCTATCCGAACAGCAAAGGAGGTCACATATGACCCAAAAAAGATCAATTTAACTTTTCATGATTTTTACTGCAAACTATATACCTCTGAGAGAAAACACACAGTGGCAGAACACTCTTTCCTAGAGGGAATCTCGCTACCTAAACTATCAGAGACCGACCAAGAAGATCTCAACTCCCCCTTCACTCCTGAGGAGATCCTGGAGTTACCTCCTGCAATTACCTCCATGCCACCTAATAAGTCCCCAGGCCCAGATGGATTCCCCAGAGAGTTCTACAAAGCTTTTTGGCCCCAGCTCAGCCCTATCTTCATGCCAATGCTGGAGGATTTTTGCAAAAACGTGTACAGTGTTGCTAAAAAAGGACAAGGACCCCCTATCCTGCTCGTCCTTCCGGCCCATAAGCTTGTTGGATTTCGACTATAAAATAATTACCAAATTGCTCGCCAAAAGACTAAACACTCTTCTTCCCAAAATAATAAAAGCGGACCAAACTGGATTTATTAGAGACAGATACTCTTCTGATAACATTCGCCATCTTTTTGATATTATTGATCAAGTAAACGCACAGAAGACCCCTGTCCTGCTGGCTTCACTGGATGCTGAGAAGGCGTTTGACAGGATGGAGTGGAGCTTTCTGTTTTCAGTCTTAGAAAAGTTCAATATGGACCCAAATGTTATTAAATGGATCAAATCACTATACTCTCATCCAAATGCCATGGTGACTACTAATGGACTGAACTCTGACAGATTCCCTCTGGAACGGGGCACAAGACAAGGGTGCTCGCTGTCCCCGCTGCTCTACTTGTTGGGGGCGGAGCCTCTGGCAGAGCTGATAAGGAGCAATTCAAGTATTATGGGTGTTTCTGCAGGCGGCCTGCAGCACAAGATTTCACTTTACGCGGATGATGTCTTGCTCTACATATCCAACCCTGAGAAATCCCTCCCTCTCATTTTAGACACAATTGCTCAGTATGGCAAGTTTTCAGGTTATAAGATCAATTTTAACAAATCCACTGTCTGCCCTCTCAATATTACACTCACCAGCTCTATGAAGACACTTTGTCCTTTCCCATGGAAAACACAGGGGTTTCAATACCTCTGGATCTTCATAACACCAGATCTGAATAGCCTTTTTAAGGAAAATTATCTTCCACTCCTGGATCGAATCAAGAACGATCTCCAAACCTGGATCTCCCTCCCAATTAGCTTAGTAGGAAGAATTAATGTAATCCGTATGAACGTCCTCCCTAGACTGAACTACTTATTTCAGATGCTCCCATGCTATCTCCCAGTTTCCTTCTTCAAAACAACTAACCAAAGCATCACCAAATTTATATGGGGCAATAAAAAACCTAGGATCAAGTTTTCCACTCTATCGAAACCTGAATCTAAGGGTGGTCTTGCCCTTCCCTCCCTTCAATTGTACTACTGGTCTGCCCAAATCCGCAACATGCTAACATGGATCACAAACAGACAAGAGTCAACGTGGATTCAGATAGAAGCCCAATCCTGTGGTTCATTGCCCTTAAGCTCAATTATATTCATTGATAACTTTATTGAAGTGGGCAACATAGCCAAAACCTTTGTGATTTACAGCACCCTACTAGTGTGGAGGGACTGTAAGAAATACCTGGGCATTTCCTCCCAAATATGTTCTCACTCGCCTATAGTAGGCAACCCAGACTTGCCAAAAGCCCTGAGGGATGCCAACTTTAATCTTTGGCATACTCTAGGAATCAGGACCTTTTCAGACCTATTTCATCAGAAAACCACTACACTGAAATCCTTTCAAGAGCTCTGCAGTGAATTCGATGTACCAAGATCCCATTTTTTTAAAATATCTTCAAATTAGACATGGAATTTCCTCATTTACCTCCAAGAGGAGGTTTAGAACTCAGTTGAATGAAGTTGAAACCCTTCTTGTCACAGCACAATCCATTAAAGGCAAAATATCATACATCTATAGACTCCTTTCTGAGAAGGGAAGCTCCTCCTTTACTCCTTTGAAAATAATCTGGGAAAAGGACCTTGGTCTGACTATCAGTGATGAGTTATGGGCGGAGGTTTGCGACAGGGTATACTGCTCCTCTACCAGTGTAAAAATGAAAGAATCTAATTACAAATTTTTGTACAAATTTTATTATACTCCTTTGAGACTCCATAGAATGAAAACCGATATGTCTCCTAACTGTAAAATATGTACCTCTGAAAGTGGAACCTATATGCATGTATTTTGGAGCTGTAGGGAGATTGCCAGATTCTGGCAATCTGTACATACTGCTGCACAGAAAATACTAGAGGTACAGTTTGATATGACCCCGTGTATCTATCTTCTTAATGCCCAGCAGGACTTTGTTCTTGATCCTGACAGAGAAAATTTGCTGATGACTATTACATACTTTGCTAAGAAATGTATTCTTCTATTGTGGGCCTCTAATACCCCTCCTATATTTAAAATGTGGATTGACCAGGTTGTTGACTTTCTTCCTCTTGAAAAGCTCACTTATGACCTCCACAAGAGACAGCCCAAGTTTGATAGACTCTGGTCTCCACTATTCAACTATATTTCAAACTGGACAGAGTGAACGGGGTGACTAGGGAAATGCGCAGATACATGTTGTGTAAGGTACTGTAAAACCTAAAAATGAATTATTGGCCCATCGTCTCAGCGAATGCTTGAAATAGCTGATAAGAACCTTGATAGTGCTGCTGCAAGTGTTATATGTTTTTCTGTGTGTTTTTATTTTCATTTAGTTTGAGTACGTGTGTGTGTGTGTGTGTGTGTGTGTGTGTGTATATATGTGTGTATGTATGTGTGTGTGTGTGTGTGTGTGTGTGTGTATATATGTGTGTATGTATGTATATATATATGCACCAAGGAAAATAAATAGATTAAGAAAAATAAATGCTTTTATTTGACTTTATCATTCATTTTAATTGTATTTTTATTTTTTCAAATGTATTATTATTTTTTTTACTTTTTATTTTTTTAAAGCCTGTCACATCTGTGAATGTGGAATGTGCTTTGTTGGTTGATTGAAAAACAAGAAAACTTAATAAAACTTTAAATTGAAAAAAAAAGACTGTGTTAGTGTCCGCTCTCCTCTCAGAGGGCATCAATCAGACGGTGTTAGTGTCCGCTCTCCTCTCAGAGGGCATCAATCAGACGGTGTTAGTGTCCTCTCTCTCTACTCTCAGAGGGCATCAATCAGACTGTATTAGTGCCCTCTCTCCTCTCAGAGGGCATCAATCGGACTGAGTTAATGTGTCCTCTCTATCTCCTCTCAGAGGGCATCAATCTGACTGAGTTAATGTGTCCTCTCCCTCTCCTCTCAGAGGGCATCAATCAGACTGTGTTAATGTGTCCTCTATCTCTCCTCTAAGAGGACATCAATCAGACTGAGTTAATGTGTCCTCTCTCTCTCCTCTCGGAGGGCATCAATCATACTGAGGTAATGTGTCCTTTCTCCTCACATAGGGCATCAATCAGACCCTCTACCCCAGACTGTGTTAGTGTCCTCTCTCTCTCTCCTCTCAGAGGGTCATCAATCAGATGGTGTTAGTGTCCTCTCTCTCTCCTCTCAGAGGGGCATCAATCAAACTGTTAGTGCCCTCTCTCTCTCCTCTCAGGTTATCAATCAGACCCTGTACCCCAGACTGTTAGTATCCTCTCTCTCTCCTCTCAGAGGGGCATCAATCAGACTGTGTTAGTATGGAGTAGGGGTCGGGGGTAGGGCTATGGGGTAGGGCTATGGGGTAGCGGTATTGGTATGTGGTAGAGGGTATGGGGTAGAGGGTATAGGGTAGGGGTAGGGGGTATGTAACATGTAGCTGGGGCTGAGAGGCTAGACTAGGGGGTATGGGGTAGAGGTATGGTTATTGGTTACCTAATGACCAGCTCCCTGTCCAGAAATGTTACCTAATAACCAGTTTCCAGCCATGAAATATCAATAAAATAAGAGAATGTGACACCAGATTTTCAACACCAGATAGACAGTAACTGATTTACAACACCAGATATACAACACCAGATATACAGTAACTGATATACAACACCAGATATACAGTAACTGATATACAACACCAGATATACAGTAACTGATATACAACACCAGTTATACAGTAAATGATTTACAAGACCAGATATACAACACCAGATATATAGTAACTGATATACAACACCAGATAGACAGTAACTGATTTACAACACCAGATATACAGTAACTGATATACAACACCAGATATACAGTAACTGATATACAACACCAGTTATACAGTAAATGATTTACAAGACCAGATATACAACACCAGATATATAGTAACTGATATACAACACCAGATATACAGTAACTGATATACAACACCAGAGATACAGTAACTGATATACAACACCAGATATACAGTAACTGATATACAACACCAGATATACAGTAACTGATATACAACACCAGATATACAGTAACTGATATACAAGACCAGATATACAGTAACTGATATACAAGACCAGATATACAGTAACTGATATACAACACCAGATATACAGTAACTGATATACAAGACCAGATATACAGTAACTGATATACAATACCAGATATACAGTAACTGATATACAACACCAGATATACAGTAACTGATATACAAGACCATATATACAGTAACTGATATACAACACCATATATACAGTAACTGATATACTGTAACTGATATATAACACCAGATATACAGTAACTGTTATACAACACCAGATATACAGTAACTGATATATAACACCAGATATACAGTAACTGATAAACAACACCAGATATACAGCAACTGATATACTGTAACTGATATACAACACCAGATATACAGCAACTGATATACTGTAACTGATATACAACACCAGATATACAACACCAGATATACAGTAACTGATATACAACACCAGATATACAGTAACTGATATACAACACCAGATATACAGTAACTGATATACAACACCAGATATACAGTAACTGATATACAACACCAGATATACAGTAACTGATTTACAACACCAGATATACAGTAACTGATTTACAACACCAGATATACACTGATATACAGTAACAACACCAGATATACAGTAACTGATATACAACACCAGATATACAGTAACTGATATACAACACCAGATATACAGTAACTGATATACAACACCAGATATACAGTAACTGATATACAGTAACTGATATACAAGACCAGATATACAGTAACTGATATACAACACCAGATATACAGTAACTGATATACAAGACGAGATATACAGTAACTGATATACAATACCAGATATACAGTAACTGATATACAACACCAGATATACAGTAACTGATATACAAGACCATATATACAGTAACTGATATACAACACCATATATACAGTAACTGATATTCAACACCAGATATAGAGTAACTGATATACTGTAACTGATATATAACACCAGATATACAGTAACTGATATACTGTAACTGATATATAACACCAGATATACAGTAACTGTTATACAACACCAGATATACAGTAACTGATATACTGTAACCGATATATAACACCATATATACAGTAACTGATATACTGTAACTGATATATAACAACAGATATACAGTAACTGATATACAACACCAGATATACAGTAACTGATTTACAAGACGAGATATACAGTAACTGATATACAACACCAGATATACAGTAACTGATATACAACACCAGATATACAGTAACTGATATACAACACCAGATATACAGTAACTGATATACAACACCAGATATACAGTAACTGATATACAACACCAGATATACAGTAACTGATATACAAGACCAGATATACAGTAACTGATATACAACACCAGATATACAGTAACTGATATACAAGACCAGATATACAGTAACTGATATACAATACCAGATATACAGTAACTGATATACAACACCAGATATACAGTAACTGATATACAAGACCATATATACAGTAACTGATATACAACACCATATATACAGTAACTGATATTCAACACCAGATATAGAGTAACTGATATACTGTAACTGATATATAACACCAGATATACAGTAACTGATATTCAACATCAGATATACAGTAACTGATATACAGTAACCGATATATAACACCAGATGTACAGTAACTGATACACAACAACAGATATACAGTAACTGATATATAACACCAGATATACAGCAACTGATATACTGTAACTGATATATAACACCAGATATACAGTAACTGTTATACAACACCAGATATACAGTAACTGATATACTGTAACCGATATATAACACCATATATACAGTAACTGATATACTGTAACTGATATATAACAACAGATATACAGTAACTGATATACAACACCAGATATACAGCAACTGATATACAACACCAGATATACAGTAACTGATATACAACACCAGATATACAGTAACTGATATACAAGACCAGATATACAGTAACTAATATACAACACCAGATATACAGTAACTGATATACAAGACCAGATATACAGTAACTGATATACAATACCAGATATACAGTAACTGATATACAACACCAGATATACAGTAACTGATATACAAGACCATATATACAGTAACTGATATACAACACCATATATACAGTAACTGATATTCAACACCAGATATAGAGTAACTGATATACTGTAACTGATATATAACACCAGATATACAGTAACTGATATTCAACATCAGATATACAG
The DNA here is from genome assembly GCF_018296145.1 of Oncorhynchus tshawytscha. NCBI lineage: Eukaryota > Metazoa > Chordata > Actinopteri > Salmoniformes > Salmonidae > Oncorhynchus > Oncorhynchus tshawytscha. Next base: position 50,885,230 of record NC_056448.1, read on the forward strand.
TAACTGATATACAGTAACCGATATATAACACCAGATGTACAGTAACTGATACACAACAACAGATATACAGTAAGTAACTACAGTAATATATAACACCAGATATACAGCAACTGATATACTGTAACTGATATATAACACCAGATATACAGTAACTGTTATACAACACCAGATATACAGTAACTGATATACTGTACAACACAGATATACAGTAATATATAACACCATATATACAGTAACTGATATATAACACCAGATATACAGCAACTGATATACTGTAACTGATATATAACAACAGATATACAGTAACTGATATACAACACCAGATATACAGTAACTGATAAACAACACCAGATATACAGTAACTGATATACAGTAACTGATATACAACACCAGATATACAGTAACTGATAAACAACACCAGACATACAGCAACTGATATACTGTAACTGATATATAACACCAGATGTACAGTAACTGATATACAACACCAGATATACAGTAACTGATATACTGTAACCGATATATAACACCAGATATACTGTAACTGATATACAACACCAGATGTACAGTAACTGATATACAACACCAGATATACAGTAACTGATATACTGTAACCGATATATAACACCAGATGTACAGTAACTGATACACAACACCAGATATACAGTAACTGATAAACAAAACCAGATATACAGCAACTGATATACAACACCAGATATACAGCAACTGATATACTGTAACTGATATATAACACCAGATATACAGTAACTGTTATACAACACCAGATATACAGTAACTGATATATAACACCAGATATACAGTAACTGATAAACAACACCAGATATACAGCAACTGATATACTGTAACTGATATACAACACCAGATATACAGCAACTGATATACTGTAACTGATATACAACACCAGATATACAGTAACTGATATACAACACCAGATATACAGTAACTGATATACAACACCAGATATACAGTAACTGATATACAACACCAGATATAGAGTAACTGATATACAACACCAGGTATACAGTAACTGATATACAATACCAGATATTCAACACCAGATATACAGTAACTGATTTACAACACCAAATATACAACACCAGATATACAGTAACTAATTTACAACACCAGATACACAGTAACTGACATACAACACCAGATATACAACACAAGATATACAGTAAATGATATACAAGACCAGATATACAGTAACTGATATACAACACCAGATATACAGTAACTGATATACAACACCAGATATACAGTAACTGATATACAACACCAGATATACAGTAACTGATATTCAACACCAGATATACAGTAACTGATATACAAGACCAGATATACAGTAACTTATATACAACACAAGATATACAATAACTGATATACAACACCAGATATACTACACCAGATATACAGCAACTTATATACAACACCAGATATACAGTAACTGATATACAATGCCAGATATACAGTAACTGATTTTCAACACCAGATTTACAGTAACTGATATATAACACCAGATATACAGTAACTGAAATACAGTAACTGATTTTCAACACCAGATTTACAGTAACTGATATACAGTAACTGATATACCACGCCAGATATACAGTAACTGATATGCAACACCAGATTTACATTAACTGATATACAACACCAGATATACAGCAACTGATATACTGTAACTGATATATAACACCAGATATACAGTAACTGATACACAACACCAGATATACAGCAACTGATATACTGTAACTGATATATAACACCAGATATACAGTAACTGATATACTGTAACTGATATATAACACCAGATATACAGTAACTGTTATACAACACCAGATATACAGCAACTGATATACTGTAACTGATATATAACACCAGATATACAGTAACTGATACACAACACCAGATATACAGCAACTGGTATACTGTAACTGATATATAACACCAGATATACAGTAACTGATACACAACACCAGATATACAGCAACTGATATACTGTAACTGATATATAACACCAGATATACAGTAACTGATATACAGTAACTGATATACAACACCAGATATACAGCAACTGATATACTGTAACTGATATACAACACCAGATATACAGCAACTGATATAAAGTAACTGATATATAACACCAGATATACAGCAACTGATATACTGTAACTGATATATAACACCAGATATACAGTAACTGATATACAACACCAGATATACAGTAACTGATATACTGTAACTGATATATAACACCAGATATACAGTAACTGATATACAGTAACTGATATACAACACCAGATATACAGCAACTGATATACTGTAACTGATATACAACACCAGATATACAGTAACTGATATACAACACCAGGTATACAGTAACTGATATACAACACCAGATATACAGTAACTCATATACAATACCAGATATTCAACACCAGATATACAGTAACTGATTTACAACACCAAATATACAACACCAGATATACAGTAACTAATTTACAACACCAGATACACAGTAACTGACATACAACACCAGATATACAACACAAGATATACAGTAAATGATATACAAGACCAGATATACAGTAACTGATATTCAACACCAGATATACAGTAACTGATATTCAAGACCAGATATACAGTAACTTATATACAAGACCAGATATACAATAACTGATATACAACACCAGATATACTACACCAGATATACAGCAACTTATATACAACACCAGATATACAGTAACTGATATACAATGCCAGATATACAGTAACTGATTTTCAACACCAGATTTACAGTAACTGTTATACTACACCAGATATACAATAACTGATATGCAACACCAGATTTACATTAACTGATATACAACACCAGATATACATTAACTGATATACAGTAACTGATATACAACACCAGATATACAATAACTGATATACAGTAACTGATTATCCTCAGAGGAGGATAATTGACAAGGGTCAGCCTGTCCCCTGACCTCTGCCATGGGCCACACATTGGAATCCTCAGCTAATTGTCTGTCCAGTGTCGCTTATTTCAATGTCCTCCACTCTCTCCCTAATTCCTGTCTTTCTCTCTCTCTCCTAGCACTCTCACCCCGGCTCCCTCTCTCTCTCTCTCTTTGCAAAGCATCTACTTTGTAACAGCGTGGCCAGAGGGAGAGAGGGAACTGTTTTTTTTTAGAATGAGTGGGCAGCTGAGCAAAGTGCATTTCATTAATAGCAGGTCCATGATGCAACGCAACTGTTTCCATCTGAATACATTCAATAGATCACTGAGGGTCAGCATGTGTTTGAATTAATGAGACCATAGATGATTACTGAGGATCAGTATGTGTTTGAATGAAAGCCCCAGATAAAGCTACAGCATAGAAACAGTAGTTCCATATGATCCAAGCAGCAATCCACTGTCTTGCCATCCATCCTGAACTATTCAAATAATCTGATTATGAAGAAGACAGACGTTCATATTTCTCCGTCAACTCTCCAACACACCGACAAATCCAGCAGAACCACACGCCAAAGAAAGCAGGTACTCACTTTAAATATTTTGCGCTCTCCTCTCGTGCACTCTCGCTAACCTGTTCCTCGTTCCTCTGTATTAATGACACTGTGTGTTTCTCCAATCCAGAAAGTTGCTGTAGGTTTAAATGTGTGAGCAGGACGAGGTGAGCTTTTTGTGTCTCTCTGTCAGTGTCTGGCTCTGTACTGGCTGAGGAGACTAAAGCATTTAAAATACTCCCCATGTGACAAGCCCCGGCAGAGAGAGAGAGAGAGAGACAGAGGCAGGAAAACATTAGCGTCACACTGCCTCTCTGTGACAACACAGCACCCCCTAGCCATCACTCACCTTACTGCAGGAACAGAGAGGGCGAGAGAGAGAGCTACCTACATCCCCCCACTAGAATCCCAATACTTTAATGAAGACAGCATCTCCATCCTGGAGGGGGAAATGAAACATTTCCAGGCCCAGGGACATGTACTAGTCTTTGGAGACCTAAATGCCAGAACCAGACAAGAACCTTACAACCTCAGCACACAGGGGGACAAACACCTGCCTCGAGGTGACAACATTCCCTCCCTCATATGCCCCCCCTAGGCACAACTATGACAACGTAACAAACAAATACGGGTCACAACTCCTGCAGCTCTATCACACGCTGGGTATGTACAGTTATACCAGTTTCTGGATATCAGGACAGCGATCACTCAACCTAGGATTAGACAAAGAGTTTCTGGATATCAGGACAGCGATCACTCACCTCAGATTAGACAAAGAGTTTCTGGATATCAGGACAGCGATCACTCAACTCGGATTAGATGAAGAGCTTCTGGATATCAGGACAGCTATCACTCACCTCGGATTAGACAAAGAGCTTCTGGATATCAGGACAGAGATCACTCACCTCGGATTAGATGAAGAGCTTCTGGATATCAGGACAGCGATCACTCACCTCGGATTAGACAAAGAGTTTCTGGATATCAGGACAGCGATCACTCACCTCGGATTAGACAAAGAGCTTCTAGATATCAGGACAGCGATCACTCACCTCGGATTAGACAAAGAGTTTCTGGATATCAGGACAGAGATCACTCACCTCGGATTAGACAAAGAGCTTCTGGATATCAGGACAGCGATCACTCACCTCGGATTAGACAAAGAGCTTCTAGATATCAGGACAGCGATCACTCAACTCGGATTAGCCGTAGAGCTTCTGGATATCAGGACAGAGATCACTCACCTCGGATTAGACAAAGAGCTTCTGGATATCAGGACAGCGATCACTCACCTCGGATTAGATGAAGAGCTTCTGGATATCAGGACAGCTATCACTCACCTCGGATTAGACAAAGAGCTTCTGGATATCAGGACAGAGATCACTCACCTCGGATTAGATGAAGAGCTTCTGGATATCAGGACAGCGATCACTCACCTCGGATTAGACAAAGAGCTTCCGGATATCAGGACAGCGATCACTCACCTCGGATCAGACAAAGAGCTTCTGGATATCCGGACAGCGATCACTCACCTCGGATCAGACAAAGAGCTTCTGGATATCAGGACAGCGATCACTCAGCTCAGATTAGACAAAGAGCTTCTGGATGTCAAGACAGCAATCACTCACCTCGGATTAGAAAAAGAGCTTCTGGATATCAGGACAGCGATCACTCACCTCAGATTAGACAAAGAGCTTCTGGATATCAGGACAGCGATCACTCAACTCGGATTAGCCGTAGAGCTTCTGGATATCAGGACAGCGATCACTCACCTCGGATTAGACAAAGAGCTTCTAGATATCAGGACAGCGATCACTCATCTCAGATTAGACAAAGAGCTTCTGGATATCAGGACAGCAATAGCACTCACGTCTGTAGCCATGAACTGTTTTGAAAGGCTGGTAATGGCTCACATCAACACCATTATCCCATAAACCCCAGACTCACTCCAATTTGCATACCGCCCCAACAGATCCACAGATGATGCAGTCTCTTAGTGATTTGATTTGAAATCTAAACATTTCAAACACAAAACTGAAGAAAATGTATCAAAATGGCAAATGGTTTGATGAAGAATGCAAAAACCTAAGAAAGAAATTGAGAATCCTATCCAACCAAAAACATAGAGACCCAAAAAACCTGAGCCTACGCCATCGCTGATGGTGAATCACTAAAACAATACAGATGGAAAACACTACGAAAAAAGAAGGAACAGCACGTCAGGAATCAGCTTAATGTAATTAACTAATCCATAGACTCTAACCACTTCTGGGAACATTGGAAAATACTAAACAAACAACAATACAGAAGAGTTATCTATCCAAAATGGAGATGTATGGGTAAACCATTTCTCCAATCTTATTGGACCTATAACAAAGAACAAATAGCAAAAACATATACATATACATGATCAAATAAAAATCTTAAAATCAACTATTAAAAACTACCAGAACCCACTGGATTTTCCAATTACATTGAATGATCTACAGGACAAAATACAAACCCTCTAACTCAAAAAGGCCTGTGTTGTTGATGGTATCCTCAATGAAATGATCAAATATGCAGACCACACATTCCAATTGGCTGTACTCTTTAACATCATCCATGGCTATGTCATCTTCCCCAATATTTGGAACCAAGGACTGATCACCCCAATCAACAAATTTGACCCCAATAATTACTGTGGGATATGTGTCAACAGCAACCTTGGGGAAATCCTCTGCTTGTACATTTCCTCAGTGAAAACAATATACTGAGCAAATGTCAAAATGGCTTTTTCCGAAATTACCGTACAACAGACCACGTATTCACCCTGCACACCCTAATTGACAAACAATCCAAAACAAAGGCAAAGTCTTCTCATGCTTTGTTGATTTCAAAAACGCTTTTGACTCAATTTGGCATAAGGATCTGCTATATAAATTGATGGAAAGTGGTGTTGGGGGAAAACATACAACATTATAAAATCCATGTAAACAAACAACAAGTGTGTGGTTAAACTGCCAAAAAACAGACACATTTCTTTCCACATGGCTGTGGGGTGAGACAGGGATGCAGCTTAAGCCCCACCCTTTTCAACATATATATCAAAGAATTGGCGAGGGCACTAGAACAGCCTGCAGCATTCGGCCTCACCCTACTAGAATCAAATGTGATGATCTGGTGCTTCATTCCCCAACAAAGGAGGGCCTAGAGCAGCACCTAGATATTCTGCACAGATTCTGTCTGACCTGGGCCCTGACAGTAAATCTCAGTAAGACTAAAATAATGATGTTCCAAAAAAGTTTCAGATGGCAATAAAGCCCTTAAATGGAACTTGAGAGAGACAGAGAGGCAGGAAAAAAACGTATTAAAAGTTATTAAAATGTACTTCTGGGTATCAGGGAAAATGTATGGAGTAAAAAGTACATCATTTTCAATACGAATGTAGTAAAGTAAAAGTACATGCCCAAGGGCATGACCCTTGGGCTCGGGTCCTTCGGGAGGGAAGGGAGAGTGGGAGAGAGAGAAAATTAGAGGGAGCATGCTTAAATTCACACAGGACACCAGATAAGACAGGAGAATTTCACCAGATATAACAGTCTGACCCTAGCCCCCCGGCACATAGACTATTGCAGCATAGATACTGGAGACTGAGACAGGGGTGGGTTGGGTTGGGGGACACTGTGGCCCCCTCCGACAATACAGGGCCAACCAGGCAGGATATAACCCCACTCTCCTCCCCTGCATGATCCCAAGGGGGCGCAAAACTGGACAGGAAGATCACCTCTGTGACTCAACCCACTCAAGTGATGCACCCCTCCTAGGGATGGCATGGAAGAGAACTAGAAAACCAGTGACTCAGTCCCCGTAACAGGGTTAGGTAAAGAATCCCAGTGGAGAGAGGGGAGTCAGCCAGGCAGAGACAGATAGGGCAGTTCGTCGCTCCAGTGCCTTGCCGTTCACTTTCGCACCCCTGGGCCAGACTACACTCAATCATAGGACCTACTGAAGAGATGAGTCTTCACTAAAGACTTAAAGATAGAGACCAAGTTTGCATCTCTCACATGGGTAGGCAGACCATTGCATAAAAATAGAGCTCTATAGGAGAAAACCCTGCCTCCAGAAATGATGGGGACAATAAGGAGGCCTGCGTCTTATAGGTATGTACGGCAGGACCAAATCTGAGAGATAGGTAGGAGCAAGCTCATGTAATACTTTGTAAGTTATCAGTAAAACATAGCCCTAGACTTAACAGGAAGCCAGTGTAGAGAGTCTAGCACTGGAGTAATATGATCACATTTTTGGGATCTAGTCAGGATTCTAGCAGCCATGTTTAGCACTAACCGAAGTTTATTTAGTGATTTATCTGGGTAGCCAGAGAGTAGAGCATTCCAGTAGCCAAATCTAGAAGTGACAAAAGCATGGCACAGCTTTTCAGATTTTTTTTTTTCAAATTCTAGCTCATTTTTCAAAAATCCAGCCTGAAAATCTTTCTTAAGACTGTTGACATCTAGTGGAAGCCCTAGGAACTAAAATCTGGGAGGTATTCATGTTATATTCCCATAGACAATGAGTGGTGAGCTCAAAAAAAAAATTATTCTGGATGGATTCTCCTCGGATTTCCACCTGCTATATCAGTTCTGTTAAACTCACAGACATTATTTTAACCGTTTTAGAAAATTTAGAGTGTTTTCTATCCAAATCGACCTATTATATTCACAACAATTACCTTATACACACAAGTGTAAATGATTGAATAAGAATATGTACATATAAAGAGAGATGGCCATGTGGCATAGGCAAAATGCAGTAAATGGTATAGTGTACAGTATATACATATGAGATGAGTAATATAGCATATGTACACATTACTAAAGTGAAGATATTTAAAGTGACTTGTGATACCTTTATTAAGTACATTTATTAAAGTGGCCAGAGATTTGAGTCTATATTGGCAGCAGCCTCTCCATGTTAGTGATGGCTGTTTAACAGACTGATGGCCTTAAGATAAAAGCTGATTTTAAGCCTCTCGGTCCCAGTTTTGATGCACCTGTACTGACCTCGCCTTCTGGATGATAGCGGTGTGAACAGGCAGTGGCTCGGGTGGTTGTTGTCCTTGATGATCTTTTTGGCCTTCCTGTGACAACAGGTGATGTAGGTGTCCTGGAGGGCAGGTAGTTTGCGTTGTGCAGACCAACACCACCCTCTGGAAAGCCTTAAGGGCGGTTAAGGGCGGTGCAGTTTCCGTACTAGGTTGTGATACAGCCCGGCAGGATGCTCTCGATTGTGCATCTGTAAAAGTTTGTGAGTGATTTAGATGACAAGCCAAATTTCTTCAGCCTCCTGAGTTTGAAGAGGTGCTGTTGCGCTTTCTTCACCACGCTGTCAATTTCAATTTGTCCGTGATGTGTACGCCGAGGAACTTAAAACTTTCTACCTTCTCCACTACTGTCCCATCGATTTGGATGGAGGGTGGTGGTGTGCTCCCTCTGCTGTTTCCTGAAGTCCACAATCATCTCCTTTGTTTTGTTGAAGTTGAGTGAGAGGTTATTTTCCTGACATCGCTCTCGGAGGAACCTCACATCCTCCCTGTAGGCCGTCTCGTCGTTGTTGGTAATCAAGCCTACCACTGTGGTGTCATCTGCAAACCTGATGATTGAGGAAGCGGAATGACTTTAGCTTCCCTCCAGGTCTGAGGTCACAAGCTTTCTAGTAGGCTTAAATTGAAGATGTGGCAAATAGGAGTGGCAAACTTGTCTGTAATTATCCTCAGTAATTCTCCATCCAGATTGTCATACCTCAGTGGCTTGTTATTGTTGAAAGACAACAATCCTTTTTTCACCTCTTCCACACTGACTTTACAGAAAGGAAATTACTGTGTTTCATCATTTGCTCAACATACTTGGATGTGTAGTGTCAGCCTTTGTTGCTGGCATGTCATTCCTAAGTCTGCTCATTTCATATAAGCTTTTATTGATCATTCTTTATATCATTTATATTTGTTTCATCGTGTAGTAAATTTTTATTTAGCTTAGTCACATGATTTCTTAATTTGCAGAACGTTTTCCAATCAGGTGTCAGACTTATTTTCCATACCTTTTGCCTCCTCCCTCTCAACAGTACAATTTTTCAATTCCTCATGAATCTGAGGGGATTTAACAGTTTTTACAGTAATTTTCTTAATATGTCATGCTTATTAGTAACTGGAATAAGCCATTTCATGAATGTGTCAAGTGCAGCGTCTGGTTGCTCCTCATTCCACACCACAGACCAGCAAATATTCTTTACATCAACAACATATTAATCACTATGAAACTTCTTGTATGACCTCTTATACACAATATTAGTCCCAGCCTTTGGAACGTTGGTTTTCCTAGATATGGCTACTATATTATAATCACTACATCCTATGGATCTGGATACTGCTTGAAAGCAAATATCTGCAGCATTAGTAAAGATGTGATCAATACATGTTGATGATTTAATTACTGTGCTGTTTGTAACTACCCTGGTAGGTTGACTGATAACCTGAACCAGGTTGCAGGCACTGGTTACAGTTTGAAGCTTTTTCTTGGGTGGGCAGTTTGATGAGAGCTAGTCAATATTTAAATCAACCAGAAATATACTTCTCTGTTGATATCAAAAACATGATCAATCATTTCACACATATTATCCAGATACTGACTGTTAGCACTTGGTGGTCCCTAGCAGCTTCCCACCAGAATGGGCTTCAGGTGAGGCAGGAAAAGCCTGATTACAGTATTCAACATGAGATCGTCTCTAAGCTTTACAGTGGTTCTGAATATAGACCACCCCCTTTGGCATGTGTCTTTTCTGTCGATGTTATAACCTTGAATTGCTACCACTGTATCATCAAAGGTTTATTTAAGGGAGCTTCAGAGATAGTCCGAATATGAATGTAATCTGTTATTGACTTCATGGACCTTGTTTTTCAGGCTGCATATGTTAATATGGGCTATTTCTCGCACTTTTCTGGGTTTCTTGATTGTTTTTAAGCTTTACTGGGAAGCTTATCAGAAGTAGACTTCCTCAAGTTATTTATATTGGAGCTCATAGTGCAGGGTGAGCTGCACAAAGTGGACTTCCTACTAGAACTGCCTCAGTGCTAACAGTGTAACTCTGGTTCATAGGCTCATGATTCATATGCTCACAAACAGATCACCAATCATTTCAAATCTCACCGTACCTTCTCCGCTATGCAATCTGGTTTCCGAGCTGGTCATGGGTGCACCTCAGCCACGCTCAAGGTCCTAAACAATGTCATAACCGCCATCGATAAAAGACAGCACTGTGCAGCTGTCTTCATCAACCTGGCCAAGGCTTTCGACTCTGTCAATCCCTGCATTCTTATCGGTAAACTCAACAGCCTTGGTTCTCAAAAGACTGCCACGCCTGGTTCACCAACTACTTCTCAGATAAAGTTCAGTGTGTCAAATCGGAGAACATGTTGTACGGACCTCTGGCAGTCTCTATGGGGTTGCCACAGGGATCAAATCTCGGGCCGACTCTTTTCTCTCTATACATCAATGATGTCGCTCTTGCTGCGGGCGATTCTCTGATCCACCTCTTCGCACATTGTTGAGGGTACACTGTACAAACAACCCTCCAAACGAGCTTCAATGCCATACAACTCTCCTTTCGTGGCCTTTTAAATGCTAGTAAAACGAAATGCAACCGATTGCTGCCTGCTCTAGCTCGCCCGTCTAGCATACCACTCTGACCTAGAATATGTGGACAACTACAAATACCTAGGTGTCTGGTTAGACTGTAAACTCTCCTTCCAGACTCACATTAAACATCTCCAATACGAAATTAAATCTAAAATTGGCTTCCACTTTTTGCAACAAAGCATATGTCAATCATGCTGCCAAACATACCCTCGTAAAACTGACTACCCTACCGATCCTTAACTTCGGTGATGTCATTTACAAAATAGCCTCCAACACTCTACTCAGCAAATTGGATGCAGTCTATCACAGTGCCCTCCTTTTCGTCACCAAAGCCCCATCTACTACCCACCACTGTGACCTGTATGCTCTCGTTGGCTGGCCCTCACTTAATATCCGTCGACAAACTTACTGGCTCCAGGTCATCCATAAGTCGTTGCTAGGTAAAGCCCCACCTATCTCAGTTCACTGGTCACCATAGCAGCACCTGCAGCACACGCTCCAGCAGGTATATTTCACTGGTCACCCCCAAGGCCAATTCCTCCTTCGGCCACCTTTCCTTCCAGTTCTCTGCTGCCAATGACTGGAACGAACTGCAAAAATCACTGAAGCTGGAGACTCATATCTTCCTCTCTAGCATTAAGCACCAGCTGTCAGAGCAGCTCACAGATCACTGCACCTGTACACAGCTAATTTTGCAAATAGCCCATCCAACTACCTCATCACCATATTGTTATATATTTGATATATTTGGCTCCTTTGCACCCCAGTACTGCTAATTGCTCACTCATCTTCTGCACATCTATCACCCCAGTGTTTAATTGACCATACTGTAATAATTTTGCCACTATGTCCTATTTATTGCCTCACCCTACTTATCCTACCTCATTTGCACACACTGTATATAGACTTTCTCTATTGTATTATTGAGTGTATGTTTGTTTATTCTATGTGTAACTCTGTGATGTTGTTTGTGTCGCACTGTTTTGCTTTATCTTGGACAGGTCGCAGTTGTAAGTGAGAACTTGTCCTCAACTAGCCTACCTGGTTAAATAAAAGCATAAAATAAAATAATAATAATAAAATAAAAGCGAAATAAAGATATGTAATGCCAGCAGTCTGCTGAATCTTTCACACCCACTATGATACCTGAAATGATTGGCCAGTTTTTGGAGTCTTTTAATGCTAAAATTTGTTCAAATGTTCTGAGCTGGCCCTCCTGTTGTCGTTTGACTACACATGGACTACGACAGTGTCAGCTCCCTGCATCTGTGGTAGAACAGTTAGAAGCAGCCTTGTTATGTCCTGTACTCGTGCTCCTGTGGTAGAACAGTCAGAAGCAGCCTTGTTATGTCCTGTACTCGTGCTCCTGTGGTAGAACAGTCAGAAGCAGCCTCGTTATGTCCTGTACTCGTGCTCCTGTGGTAATACAGTCTGAAACAGCCCTGTTATGTCCTGTACTCGTGCTCCTGTGGTAATACAGTCTGAAACAGCCCTGTTATGTCCTGTACTCGTGCTCCTGTGGTAGAACAGTCAGAAGCAGCCTTGTTATGTCCTGTACTCGTGCTCCTGTGGTAGAACAGTCAGAAGCAGCCTTGTTATGTCCTGTACTCGTGCTCCTGTGGTAGAACAGTCAGAAGCAGCCTTGTTATGTCCTGTACTCGTGGGTAGAACAGTTAGAATCAGCCTTGTTATGTCCTGTACTCGTGCTCCTGAGTAACAGTCAGAAGCAGCCTTGTTAGGTCCTGTACTCGTGCTCCTGTGGTAGAACAGTCAGAAGCAGCCTTGTTATGTCCTGTACTCATGCTCCTGGGCAGAACAGTCAGAAGCAGCCTTGTTATGTCCTGTACTCGTGCTCCTGGTACTCGTGCTCCTGTGGTAATACAGTCTGAAACAGCCTTGTTATGTCCTGTACTCCTGTGGTAATACAGTCTGAAACAGCCTGTTATGTCCTGTACTCGTGCTCCTGTGGTAATACAGTCTGAAACAGCCTTGTTATGTCCTGTACTCGTGCTCCTGTGGTAGAACAGTTAGAAGCAGCCTTGTTATGTCCTGTACTCATGCTCCTGTGGTAATACAGTCTGAAACAGCCTTGTTATGTCCTGTACTCGTGCTCCTGTGGTAATACAGTCTGAAACAGCCTTGTTATGTCCTGTACTCGTGCTCCTGTGGTAATACAGTCTGAAACAGCCTTGTTATGTCCTGTACTCGTGCTCCTGTGGTAATACAGTCTGAAACAGCCTTGTTATGTCCTGTACTCATGCTCCTGTGGTAATACAGTCTGAAACAGCCTTGTTATGTCCTGTACTCGTGCTCCTGTGGTAATACAGTCTGAAACAGCCTTGTCCTTATGTCCTGTACAGTTAGAAGCAGCCTTGTTATGTCCTACCTGTGGTAATACAGTCTGAAACAGCCTTGTTATGTCCTGTACTCGTGCTCCTGTGGTAATACAGTCTGAAACAGCCTTGTTATGTCCTGTACTCGTGCTCCTGTGGTAATACAGTCTGAAACAGCCTTGTTATGTCCTGTACTCGTGCTCCTGTGTAGAACAGCCAAGCACCGGCCAGTCGGCTCTGGAGACCCAACACGGTGCCTAAACTTCCTCCAGATCATAGCGGCGTCCAGCTACTGGGGTGGAAAAAAAATTAAAAAGTAGGTGGGCGTGGGTTCCCCAGTAGCTTGTGAAGGTTTGCTACTTGCTTGCTAAGAGTAGCTACTTCCCTCCTGTGGTCCTCCGTAAGCAAGCAGTTGGTACATTGAAAGTCAGTCCACATTGTCCTGGAACACAGCTCCTTCAGCGCTGGAAATGTTCAATAGTGACCTCATTTTGAGACTGCTTAGCCAGTTAGACTAGCTGGGTTTTGTGTATCTCCCCCTATACGGAATCTGGCAGGATCCCGGGACAGATAGCAGTGCTCACAGCAATTTAACCCAACAGAACCGCAGGATCCAAAATAAAATAAAGTATTTAAAGACATTGTCAGGTTTTAAACCGAGGCCTTTAGTTCAGGTTTCAGCATTGAACAGCGTTCAACAACACCCAAACATAAGTCGCGTTCTGGAGAAATACGCAGATTTAAAGTTGAGTCTGTAATTGGCTTTCTTATGAGCATGTATTACGGCTTAGTGGGAAAGATATCCTCTCTTATTGATTACTGCTTTTAGTTACTGTAGCTTTGCGACCGTATCAAAAATTCCTTATTCTCCTCAATTAGGTTGGAAAAATAGAATGATCGAGCAGCAGTGAGGGCTCTTCGATACTGCACGGTACTGTCTTTCCAAGCTAGTTGGAAGACTTCCAGTGTGGTGGAAAGTTATTTCTGTACCAGTTCTCTGGAAGCTTCAGTGATCTGGTATTTTAGAGGTGGACGTGCAAATCAATCCCAGAACAACAGCAAAGGACCTTGTGAAGATGCTGGAGGAAACCCGTACAAAAGTGTCCATATCCACAGTAAAATGAGTCCTATATCGACATAACCTGAAAGGCCGCTCAGCAAGGAAGAAGCCACTGCTCCAAAACCACCATAACATGCCAGACTACTTTTTGCAACTGCACATGGGGACAAAGATAGTACTTTTTGGAGAAATATCCTCTGGTCCGATGAAACAAAAATAAAACTGTTTGGCCGTAATGAACATTGTTATGTTTGGAGGAAAAAAGGGGAGGATTGCAAGCTGAAGAACACCATCCCAACCGTGAAGCACGAGGTTGGCAGCATCATGTTGTGGAGGTGCTTTGCAACAGGAAGGACTGGTGCACTTCACAAAATAGATTATGTGGATATTTTGAAGCAACATTTCAAGACACAAGTCGGCTGTGGAGAGCAGCGGCTAAACTTAAACAAGACCAGAGCGGCATCCAGCTACTGGGGTGGAAGAAAAATAAAAAGTAGGCAGGTTAAAGCTTGGTCGCAAATGGGTCTTCCAAATGGACAATAACCCCAAGCATACATCCAAAGTTGTGACAAAATGGCTTAATTAAGGACAACAAAGTAAAGGTATTGGAGTGGCCATCACAAAGCGCTGACCTCAATCCTATGGAAAATTTGTGGGCAGAACTGAAAAAGCGTGTGCGAGCAAGGAGGCCTACAAACCTGACTCAGTTACACCAGCTCTGTTAGGAGGACTGGGCCAGAATTCACCCAACTTATTGTGGGAAGCTTGTGGAAGGCTACCCGAAACGATTGACCCAAGTTAAACAATTTAAAGGCAATGCTACCAAATACTAATTGAGTGTATGTAAACTTCTGACCCACTGGGAATGAGATGAAACAAATAAAAGCAGAAATAAATCACTCTCTCTACAATTATTCTGACATTTCACATTCTTAAAATAAAGTGGTGATCCTAACTGACCTCAGACAGGGATTTTTTAGTAGGATCAAATGTCAGGAATTGTGAAAAACTGAGTTTAAATGTATTTGGCTAAGGTGTATGTAAACTTCTCACTTGAAATGTGGGTTGGTTTGGTTGGTTAACCCAATGTTGTACTCCAACCTCCTTGTGTAGGTGGAGGGAGGGCATCTAGGAATCTTTGGGTATTCAGAGAATTTATAACACGGCTATTGATGATCCTTGGTTGGGGTCTGAGCAGATTATTTGTTGTGATTGCAAACGCAACTAATTGGTGGTCCGATAGTCCAGGATTATGAGGAAAAACATTTAGATCAACAATATTTATTCCAGGGGACAAAACTAGGTCCAGATTATGACTGTGGCAGTGAGTAGGTCCAGAGACATGTTGGACAAAACCCACTGAGTCGATGATGGCTCCGAAAGCCTTTTGGAGTGGGTCTGTGGACTTTTCCATGTGAATATTAAAGTCAACAAAAATTAGAATATTATCTGACATGACTACAAGGTCCAATAGGTATTCAGGGAACTCAGTGAGGAACACTGTATATGGCCCAGGAGGCCTGTAAACAGTAAAAAGTGATTGAGTAGGCTGCGTAGATTTCATGACAAAAAGCTCAAAAGATGAAAACGCAGACATTTTAAATTTTGTAAATTGCAATTTGCTGTCATAAATGTTAGCAACACCTCCGCCTTTGCGGGATGCGTGGGGGATATGGTCACTAGCGTAACCAGGAGGAGAGGCCTCATTTAACACAATAAATTCATCAGGCTTGAGCCATGTTTCAGTCTGGCCAATCACATCAAGATTATTATCAGTGATTAGTTGATTGACTATAACTGCCTTGGAAGTGAGGGATCTAACATTAAGTAGCCCTATTTTGAGATGTGAGATATCACAATCTCTTTCAATTATGACAGGAATGGAGGTCTTTATTTGTGAGATTGCTAAGGTGAACACCGCCATGTTTAGTTTTGCCCAACCCAGGTCAAGGCACAGACACAGTCTCAATGGGAATAGCTGAGCTGACTACACTGACAGTGCTAGTGGCAGACTCCACTATGCTGGCTAACAGCCTGCTGCCTGGCCTGCACCCTATTTCATTGTGGAGCTAGAGGAGTTAGAGCCCTGTCTATGTTGGTAGATAAGATGAGAGCACCCCTCCAGCTAGGATGGAGTCAGTCACTCCTCAGCAGTCCATGCTTGGTCCTGTTTTTGTGTGAGTCCTAGAAAGAGGGCAAATTATCTACAAATTCTATCTTTTGGGAAAAACAGTTTTCAACCAGCGATTAAGTTGTGAGACTCTGCTGTAGAGCTCATCACTCCCCCTAACTGGGAGGGGGCCAGAGAATATTACTCGATGCCGACACATCTTTCTAGCTGATTTACACGCTGAAGCTATGTTGCGCTTGGTGATCTCTGACTGTTTCATCCTAACATCGTTGGTGCCGACGTGGATAACAATATCCCTATAGTCTTTACACTTGCCAGTTTTAGCTTTAGCCAGCACCATCTTCAGATTAGCCTTAACATCGGTAGCCCTGACCCCTGGTAAACCGTGTATGATCGCTGGATGATTCGTTTTAAGTCTAATTCTGCAGATAATGGAGTGGCCAATGACTAGGGTTTTCAACTTGTCAGAGCTAATGGTGGGAAGCTTCAGCATCTCAGACTCCGTAACGGGGGGAGTAGAGACCAGAGAAGGACTCTGACTCCGACTCGACAACCGGAGAACCGGTTGGAAGTTTCTGTCTGAAAGAGAGACACAGGGACAGCATTTATTTCCACTAGCCTTGGGAAAATTGTCTGGCTGCGGGGACAGTGTGGGGAGATTTATACTACAATCTGTACTTACTGGTGGTACAGACACTGTTTCATCCTTTCCTACACTTAAATTGCACCTTGCCTAACGATTGCATCTGAAGCTGGGCTTGCAACACGGATTTCCTCACCATAAATCAAATGTTATTTATCACATGCGCCAAATGCAACCTTACAGTGAAATGCTTACTTACAAGCCCTTAACCAACAATTCAGTTTTAAGAAAATACCTTCAAAAAAAGTAAGAGATAAGAATAACAAATAATTAAAGAGCAGCAGTAAATAACAATAGTGGGGCTATATACAGGGGGTACCGTTACAGAGTCAATGTGTCAATGTGCCGGAGCACAGTTGTTGAGGTAATTGAGTTAATTATGTACATGTAGGTAGAGTTATTAAAGTGGCTATGCATAGATAATAACAGAGAGTAGCAGAAGTGTGGGGGGTGGGGGGGGCAATGCAAATAGTCTGGGTAGCCATTTGATTAGCTGTTCAGGTCTTATGGTTTGGGGGTAGAAACTGTTAAGAAGCCTCTTGGACCTAGACCTGGTGCTCCTGCACCGCTTGCCATGCGGAAGCAGAGAGAACAGTCTATGACT
This sequence comes from Oncorhynchus tshawytscha, assembly GCF_018296145.1. Lineage (NCBI taxonomy): Eukaryota > Metazoa > Chordata > Actinopteri > Salmoniformes > Salmonidae > Oncorhynchus > Oncorhynchus tshawytscha. The sequence goes on from NC_056448.1 coordinate 50,903,211, forward strand.
AGGGTGACTGGAGTCATTGACAATTTTCAGGGCCTTACTCTGACACCGCCTGTTATAGAGGTCCTAGATGGCATTCATTGAAGCTGGGGATTTTAACAAGGCTAATCTGAAAACAGCTCCCCAAATTGTATCAGCATATTGACCACGGTGACTATTAAAACTTTCCCAAACCAGAAACTGATGGTTTGATGGCAGCATTAAACCATGGTTTGATGGCAGCAAAGAGCGAACCACTGCTTTTAATCATGGGAATGTGACTGGAAACATGTGTAGCTATTCCCTCCGAAAGGCAATCAAACAAGCTAAGCGTCAGTATAGAGACAAAGTAGAGTCACAATTCAATGTCTCAAACACGAGATGTATGTGGCAGGGTCTACAGTCAATCACGGACTACAAAAAGAAAACCAACCCCGATGTCTTGCTCCCAGACAGACTAAACAACTTCTTTGCTCGCTTTGAGGACAATACAGTGCCAATGACATGGCCCGCTACCAAAACCTGCGGGCTCTCCTTCACCGCAGCCAACGTGAGTAAAACATTTAAATGTGTTAACCCTCACAAGGCTGCCTGCCCAGACGGCATCCCCAGCCGTGTCCTCAGAGCATGCGCAGACCAGCTGGCTGGTGTGTTTACAGACATATTCAATCAATCCCTATCTCAGGCTGCTGTTCCCACATGCTTCAAGAGGGTAGTGAGGTCTGCACAACGCATCACCGAGGGGCAAACTACCTGCCCTCCAGGACACGTACACAACCCGATGGAATGCCAAAAAGATAATCAAGGACAACAACCACCCAAATCACTGCCTGTTCACTCCGCTACCATCCAGAAGGCGAGGTCAGTACAGGTGCATCAAAGCTGGGACCGAGAGACTGAAAAACAGCTTCTATCTCAAGGCCATCAGAATGTTAAACAGCCACCACTAACATTGAGTGGCTGCTGCCAACATACTGACTCAACTCCAGACAGTTTAATAATTCAAAATGTATGTAATAAATATATCACTAGCCACTTTAAACAATGCCACTTTACATAATGTTTACATACCCTACATTACTCATCTCATATGTATATACTGTACTATATGCCATCTACTTCATCTTGCCTAAGCTGTTTGGCCATCGCTCATCCATATGTACATATACATATTCTTATTCATTCTTTTACACTTGTGTGTATTAGGTAGTTGTTATGAAATTGTTACTTGTTAGATATTACTGCACGGTCGGAACTAGAAGCACAAGCATTTTGTTACACTCGCAATAACATCTGCTAACCATGTGTATGTGACCAATAAAATTTGATTTGATTTGACTACACAGACCACATCTACAGACCACAACTACAGACCAGTACTGACTATCGATGGTAATTTGAATGCATGTCACTATACTATATAACATAATTAAATAAACACTTTTGAAACTTCTTCCACTACTACAAACATCCTTTTAAAGAGCTTTGGCAAATCCCACAACTTGTAAAGTTACCAGCGAGTTTATTTTAATAATAAATTAAACAAGTCAGTATGTGTAATCTCCACCAGTCGGCTCTGGGTCACTGCGTGTTGCTGAATGTTCAGCACTGTGTGTTCAGCTCCATTCCCAAATACTGCAGAGTGTCAGTACTATGTGGCCATGCTATGTGCAGTCAACTGGTACAATTAGTGTTTGTGAAGTAAATATTGAGATTTTTATTAAGGAGTCCTGTCAAGGGCTGGTTCTCGACAGGATGTATTAACAAACTAATTTGGCACATTTGGGCAGTCTTGATACAACATTTGAACAGATATGCAATGGTTCATTGGATCAATCTAAAACTTTGCAAATACACTGCTGTCAACTAGTGGCCAACATCTAAATTGCGCCTGGAATACATTATGGCCTTCCTCTTGAATTTCAAAGATGATGGTACAAAAAAAATGTTTTTCTTTGTATTATCTTTTACCGGATCTAATGTGTTATATTCTCCTTCATTACTTTCACATTTCACATCTTTTACCAGATCTAATGTGTTATATTCTCCTACTTTCACATTTCCACAAACTTCAAAGTGTTTCCTTTTCAAATGGTATCATGAATATGCATATCTTTGCACCAGGTCCTGAGCTACAGGTAATTAGATTTGGGAATGTCATTTTAGGTGATAATTTAAAAAAAGGGTCTGATCCTTAAGATGTTGTTAAAACATTAAGTGAAATCTCCACCCACCCGGGCCAACGGGCTATGCAAAACCAACGTTCCCATTGTTGCATTTGCATCTCCTCATCAACCCACCCCATAAGACACATTTGATTGGTTACTGTTTAATTCAATAAGTTAAGTACATGACCTTGTTGAATCATCGGCTGGTGATCAGGTGTTGCTGCTACCGTAGATTTGTAACGAGTTCCTGTGTCTGTAAAACTCACAGCTGCACATATGAAATGGGAGAATATAGCGGATGCAACAAAAGTTGTTTCATTTCGCTGTGACATTCTCAGATGGATTTAGAGCTCTCAACATTACTAAGTAATTTCATAGAATTGAACTTTCCTTTGGTCATAGTATTTGTACTTGTCACGCCCTGGTCTTAGTATTTTGTATTTTCTTTATTATTTTGGTCAGGCCAGGGTGTGACATGGGTTATTTATGTGGTGTGTTTTGTCTTGTTTTTTTTTGTAGGTCATGGGATTGTGGTTAGTGGGGTTGTCTAGAATAGTCTATGGCTGCCTGGAATGGTTCTCAATCAGAGGCAGGTGTTTATCGTTGTCTCTGATTGGGAACCATATATAGGCAGCCATATTCTTTGAGTGTTTCGTGGGTGATTGTCCCTGTGTTTGTTTGCACCAGATAAGGCTGTTTAGGTTTTCCACGTTTATTGTTTTTGTATTCAGTTGTTCATGTGTACTATTTCTTATTAAAAGAACCATGGACACTTACCACGCTGCATATTGGTCCTCCGATCCTTTTCGCCTCTCCTCTTCGGAAGAAGAGGAAATCCCTAACAGTACTACATACTTGAGTGTTTGTCCTCAAGTGAGTACAGCTCAGAAATTTATACAAAAATGTTCCAGAATGTTCTAAAACTCAGTAATTGTTCATGTCCATTTCATGAAAAATATTTACGTTTGGGTATGTCTACTTAGGGCATCATTTAGATTTCCTCCTATCACTCAACTTTATACTCCTGTCAGCCTTAACATATGGCGTATGTCTAGATTCTGAAAAACACATTGTCACATTCATTTATTCAACATAAACTATTAATATGAAAATCTCAAAACTACCTTTTTAGATTGTGTTCATTGTAAGACATATCTCAAACAACTCTACAAGTACATCACATTTCCACAGTGGGCTCTCTGCTAATTCTGAAGATATGACACAATTTTATCAGCACCACCACTTTGAATGGTACATGGATTCAAAGGGAACTTGATGCTGGTGATTTGCTGAATGTGCAATCCTAAAGGAGAATGGTTAATGACCTATAACGTCTACGTATAAAATGGGTCATATCACTAAATGTTCACAGGTCATAAGGTAAAATGACTCCAAGATGTTGTCTGTATCATGTACCCGCAAAACACAAGTCTCAACGTCAACAGTGAAGAGGCGACTCCTGGATGCTGGCCTTCTAGGCAGAGTTCCTCTGTCCAGTGTCTGTGTTCTTTTGCCCATTTTAATCTTTTCTTTTTATTGGCCAGTCTGAGATATGGCTTTTTCTTTGCAACTCTGCCTAGAAGGCCAGCATCCCAGAGTCGCCTGTTCGCTGTTGACTTTGAGACTGGTGTTCTGCGGGTACTATTTAATGAAGCTGCCAGTTGAGGACTTGTGAGGCATATGTTTCTCAAACTAGATACTCTAATGTACTTGTCCTTTTGCTCAGTTCTGCACCGGGGTCTCTTACTCCTCTTACTATTCTGGTTAGAGCCAGTTTGCACTGTTCTGTGAAGGGAGTAGTACACAGCGTTGTACGAGATCTTCAGTTTCTTGGCAATTTCTCACATGGAATAGCCTTTATTTCCCAGAACAAGAATAGACTGACAAGTTTCAGAGGAAAGGTATTTGTTTCTGGCCATTTTGAGCCTTTAATCGAACCCACAAATGCTGATGCTCCAGATGCTCAACTAGTCTAAAGAAGGCCAGTTGTATTGCTTCTTTAATGAGCACAACAGTTTTCAGCTGTCCTAACATAATTGCAAAAGGGTTTTCTAATGATCAATTATCGTTTTAAATGATAAACTTGGATTAGCTAACACAACATGCCATTGGAACACAGGAGTGATAGTTGCTGATAATGGGCATCTGTACGCCTATGTAGATATTATATTAAAAATCTGCCATTTCTAGCTACAATAGAAATTTACAACATTAACAATGTCTACACTGTAGTTCTGATCGATTTGATGTTATTTTAATGGACAAACAAATGTACTTTTCTGTAAAAACAAGGACATTTCTAAGTAACCTCAAACCTTTGAATGGTAGTGTTTTTGTTTTGATACCTAAATGGGTCCTTAAAGCAACACTGTTAGACATAACAGAATAACAGTTAAAGCCACACTTAGATATAACAGAATAACAGTTAAAGCCACACTGTTAGATATAACAGTTAAAGCCACACTGTTAGATATAACAGAATAACAGTTAAAGCCACACTGTTAGATATAACAGAATAACAGTTAAAGCCACACTGTTAGAAATAACAGTTAAAGCAACACTGTTAGATATAGCAGAATAACAGTTAAAGCCACACTGTTAGATATAACAGAATAACAGTTAAAGCAACACTGTTAGATATAACAGTTAAAGCAACACTGTTAGATATAACAGAATAACAGTTAAAGCAACACTGTTAGAGCCATACTGTTAGAGAACCTTGTCGAAGGGTAATGTTTGACTAGATAATTCTCTTGTTTTTATGTTTCATTCAAACCACCACAGAATGTGAAACACCAAATAAACAGAGGAAAGGTCATTTTCAGATTCGAGGAGAACATTTGCATATTAGTCTATAGGACCCGTTTTCTCGCTGTTCAAAGTGGGTAAAATAATGAGATGAAATTCTCTTCGACTCCTCGAGAAGCGGCAAAACATGCCATAACAGCTATGCTTTTATGAAAAGACAGTTATATATATTTTAATAGTTTCCACACCAATTAAAATAGTCAAATATACTGAACAAAAAAAAATGTACGCAATATTTAAAGTGTTTAAAGTGAAATAAAATACACTCAAAAAGCTTATTTATCTGAAACAGGCATAAATGCGTTTCCATCCCTGTTAGTGAGCATTCCTCCTTTGCCAAGATAATCCATCCACCTGACACATGTGACATATCAAGAAGCTGATTAAACTGCATGATCATTACACAGGTGTACCCTGTGCTGGGCACAATAAAAGGCCACTCTAAAATGTGCAAAATATATATAATAATTCACACAACACAATGAATGAATGTATAGACCTGACTACAGGGAATGTATAGACCTGACTACAGGGAATGTATAGACCTGACTACAGTAGAACAGAGGAATGTATAGACCTGACTACAGGGAATGTATAGACCTGACTACAGGGAATGTATAGACCTGACTACAGTAGAACAGAGGAATGTATAGACCTGACTACAGTAGAACAGAGGAATGTATAGGCCTGACTACAGGGAGTGTATAGACCTGACTACAGGGAATGTATAGACCTGACTACAGTAGAACAGATGAATGTATAGACCTGACTACAGTAGAACAGAGGAATGTATAGACCTGACTACAGGGAATGTATAGACCTGACTACAGTAGAACAGAGGAATGTATAGACCTGACTACAGTAGAACAGAGGAATGTATAGACCTGACTACAGTAGAACAGAGGAATGTATAGACCTGACTACAGTAGAACAGAGGAATGTATAGACCTGACTACAGGAAATGTATAGACCTGACTACAGTAGAACTGAGGAATGTATAGACCTGACTACAGTAGAACAGAGGAATGTATAGACCCGACTACAGTAGAACAGAGGAATGTATAGACCCAACTACAGTAGAACAGAGGAATGTATAGACCCAACTACAGTAGAACAGAGGAATTTATAGACCTGACTACAGTAGAACAGAGGAATGTATAGACCTGACTACAGTAGAACAGAGGAATGTATAGACCTGACTACAGTAGAACAGAGGAATGTATAGACCTGACTACAGTAGAACAGAGGACTGTATAGACCTGACTACAGTAGAACAGAGGAATGTATAGACCTGACTATAGTAGAACAGAGGAATGTATAGACCTGACTACAGTAGAACAGAGGAATGTATAGGCCTGACTACAGGGAGTGTATAGACCTGACTACAGGGAATGTATAGACCTGACTACAGTAGAACAGATGAATGTATAGACCTGACTACAGTAGAACAGAGGAATGTATAGACCTGACTACAGTAGAACAGAGGAATGTATAGACCTGACTACAGGGAATGTATAGACCTGACTACAGTAGAACAGAGGAATGTATATACCTGACTACAGTAGAACAGAGGAATGTATAGGCCTGACTACAGGGAGTGTATAGACCTGACTACAGGGAATGTATAGACCTGACTACAGTAGAACAGATGAATGTATAGACCTGACTACAGTAGAACAGATGAATGTATAGACCTGACTACAGTAGAACAGAGGAATGTATAGACCTGACTACAGGGAATGTATAGACCTGACTACAGTAGAACAGAGGAATGTATATACCTGACTACAGTAGAACAGAGGAATGTATAGACCTGACTACAGGGAATGTATAGACCTGACTACAGGGAATGTATAGACCTGACTACAGTAGAACAGAGGAATGTATATACCTGACTACAGGGAATGTATAGACCTGACAACAGTAGAACAGAGGAATGTATAGACCTGACTACAGTAGAACAGAGGAATGTATAGACCTGACTACAGTAGAACAGAGGAATGTATAGACCTGACTACAGTAGAACAGAGGAATGTATAGACCTGACTACAGTAGAACAGAGGAATGTATAGACCTGACTACAGGGAATGTATAGACTTGACTACAGTAGAACAGAGGAATGTATAGACCTGACTACAGGGAATTTATAGACCTGACTACAGTAGAACAGAGGAATGTATAGACCTGACTACAGTAGAACAGAGGAATGTATAGACCTGACTACAGGAAATGTATAGACCTGACTACAGTAGAACAGAGGAATGTATAGACCTGACTACAGTAGAACAGAGGAATGTATAGACCTGACTACAGTAGAACAGAGGAATGTATAGACCTGACTACAGTAGAACAGAGGAATGTATATACCTGACTACAGGGAATGTATAGACCTGACTACAGTAGAACAGACAGACTAGAACAGAGGAATGTATAGACCTGACTACAGTAGAACAGGGAATGTATAGACCTGACTACAGTAGAACAGAGGAATGTATAGACCTGACTACAGTAGAACAGAGGAATGTATAGACCTGACTACAGGAAATGTATAGACCTGACTACAGTAGAACAGAGGAATGTATAGACCTGACTACAGTAGAACAGAGGAATGTATAGACCCAACTACAGTAGAACAGAGGAATGTATAGACCCGACTACAGTAGAACAGAGGAATGTATAGACCTGACTACAGTATAACAGAGGAATGTATAGACCTGACTACAGGGAATGTATAGACCTGACTACAGTAGAACAGAGGAATGTATAGACCTGACTACAGTAGAACAGAGGAATGTATAGACCTGACTACAGAGGACTGTATAGACCTGACTACAGAGGACTGTATAGACCTGACTACAGAGGACTGTATAGACCTGACTACAGTAGAACAGAGGAATGTATAGACCTGACTATAGTAGAACAGAGGAATGTATAGACCTGACTACAGTAGAACAGATGACTGTATAGACCTGACTACAGTAGAACAGAGGAATGTATAGACCTGACTACAGGGAATGTATAGACCTGACTACAGTAGAACAGAGGAATGTATATACCTGACTACAGTAGAACAGAGGAATGTATAGACCTGACTACAGTAGAACAGAGGAATGTATAGACCTGACTACAGTAGAACACAGGCATGTATAGACCCGACTACGTTAGACAGAGGAATGTATAGACCTGACTACAGGGAATGTATAGACCTGACTACAGTAGAACAGAGGAATGTATAGACCTGACTACAGTAGAACAGAGGAATGTATAGACCTGACTACAGTAGAACAGAGGAATGTATATACCTGACTACAGGGAATGTATAGACCTGACTACAGTAGAACAGAGGAATGTATAGACCTGACTACAGGGAATGTATAGACCTGACTACAGTAGAACAGAGGAATGTATAGACCTGACTACAGTAGAACAGAGGAATGTATAGGCCTGACTACAGGGAATGTATAGACCTGACTACAGGGAATGTATAGACCTGACTACAGTAGAACAGATGAATGTATAGACCTGACTACAGTAGAACAGAGGAATGTATAGACCTGACTACAGGAAATGTATAGACCTGACTACAGTAGAACAGAGGAATGTATAGACCTGACTACAGTAGAACAGAGGAATGTATAGACCTGACTACAGGAAATGTATAGACCTGACTACAGTAGAACAGAGGAATGTATAGACCTGACTACAGTAGAACAGAGGAATGTATAGACCCAACTACAGTAGAACAGAGGAATGTATAGACCTGACTACAGTAGAACAGAGGAATGTATAGACCTGACTACAGGAAATGTATAGACCTGACTACAGTAGAACTGAGGAATGTATAGACCTGACTACAGTAGAACAGAGGAATTTATAGACCCGACTACAGTAGAACAGAGGAATGTATAGACCCAACTACAGTAGAACAGAGGAATGTATAGACCCAACTACAGTAGAACAGAGGAATTTGTAGACCTGACTACAGTAGAACAGAGGAATGTATAGACCTGACTACAGTAGAACAGAGGAATGTATAGACCTGACTACAGTAGAACAGAGGAATGTATAGACCTGACTACAGTAGAACAGAGGATGTATAGACCTGACTACAGTAGAACAGAGGAATGTATAGACCTGACTACAGTAGAACATGGAATAGACCTGACTACAGTAGAACAGAGGAATGTATATACCTGACTACAGGAATGTATAGACCTGATGGGAATAGACCTGACTACAGTAGAACAGAGGAATGTATATACCTGACTACAGGGAATGTATAGACCTGACTACAGTAGAACAGAGGAATGTATATACCTGACTAATGACCTGACTACAGGGAATGTATAGACCTGACTACAGGAATGTATAGACCTGACTACAGTAGAACAGAGGAATGTATATACCTGACTACAGTAGAACAGGAATGTATAGACCTGACAGGGAATGTATAGACCTGACTACAGTAGAACAGAGGAATGTATATACCTGACTACAGGGAATGTATAGACCTGACTACAGTAGAACAGAGGAATGTATAGACCTGACTACAGTAGAACAGAGGAATGTATAGACCTGACAACAGAGGAAGTAGAACAGAGGAATGTATAGACCTGACTACAGTAGAACAGAGGAATGTATAGACCTGACTACAGTAGAACAGAGGAATGTATAGACCTGACTACAGTAGAACAGAGGAATGTATAGACCTGACTACAGGGAATGTATAGACCTGACTACAGTGGAACAGAGGAATGTATAGACCTGACTACAGTAGAACAGAGGAATGTATAGACCTGACTACAGTAGAACAGAGGAATGTATAGACCTGACTACAGTAGAACAGAGGAATGTATAGACCTGACTACAGGGAATGTATAGACCTGACTACAGTAGAACAGAGGAATGTATAGACCTGACTACAGTAGAACAGAGGAATGTATAGACCTGACTACAGGAAATGTATAGGCCTGACTACAGTAGAACAGAGGAATGTATAGACCTGACTACAGTAGAACAGAGGAATGTATAGACCTGACTACAGGAAATGTATAGACCTGACTACAGTGGAACAGAGGAATGTATAGACCTGACTACAGGGAATGTATAGACCTGACTACAGTAGAACAGAGGAATGTATAGACCTGACTACAGTAGAACAGAGGAATGTATAGACCTGACTACAGGAATGTATAGACCTGACTACAGTAGAACAGAGGAATGTATAGACCTGACTACAGAACAGGAATGTATAGACCTGACTACAGTAGAACAGAGGAATGTATAGACCTGACTACAGTAGAACAGAGGAATGTATAGGCCTGACTACAGGGAATGTATAGACCTGACTACAGGGAATGTATAGACCTGACTACAGTAGAACAGATGAATGTATAGACCGGACTACAGTAGAACAGAGGAATGTATAGACCTGACTACAGTAGAACAGAGGAATGTATAGACCTGACTACAGGAAATGTATAGACCTGACTACAGTAGAACAGAGGAATGTATAGACCTGACTACAGTAGAACAGAGGAATGTATAGACCCAACTACAGTAGAACAGAGGAATGTATAGACCTGACTACAGTAGAACAGAGGAATGTATAGACCTGACTACAGGAAATGTATAGACCTGACTACAGTAGAACTGAGGAATGTATAGACCTGACTACAGTAGAACAGAGGAATGTATAGACCCGACTACAGTAGAACAGAGGAATGTATAGACCTGACTACAGTAGAACAGAGGAATGTATAGACCCAACTACAGTAGAACAGAGGAATTTGTAGACCTGACTACAGTAGAACAGAGGAATGTATAGACCTGACTACAGTAGAACAGAGGAATGTATAGACCTGACTACAGTAGAACAGAGGAATGTATAGACCTGACTACAGTAGAACAGAGGACTGTATAGACCTGACTATAGTAGAACAGAGGAATGTATAGACCTGACTATAGTAGAACAGAGGAATGTATAGACCTGACTACAGTAGAACAGATGAATGTATAGACCTGACTACAGTAGAACAGAGGAATGTATAGACCTGACTACAGGAAATGTATAGACCTGACTACAGTAGAACTGAGGAATGTATAGACCTGACTACAGTAGAACAGAGGAATTTATAGACCTGACTACAGTAGAACAGAGGAATGTATAGACCCAACTACAGTAGAACAGAGGAATGTATAGACCCAACTACAGTAGAACAGAGGAATTTGTAGACCTGACTACAGTAGAACAGAGGAATGTATAGACCTGACTATAGTAGAACAGAGGAATGTATAGACCTGACTACAGTAGAACAGATGAATGTATAGACCTGACTACAGTAGAACAGAGGAATGTATAGACCTGACTACAGGGAATGTATAGACCTGACTACAGTAGAACAGAGGAATGTATATACCTGACTACAGTAGAACAGAGGAATGTATAGACCTGACTACAGGGAATGTATAGACCTGACTACAGGGAATGTATAGACCTGACTACAGTAGAACAGAGGAATGTATATACCTGACTACAGGGAATGTATAGACCTGACTACAGTAGAACAGAGGAATGTATATACCTGACTACAGGGAATGTATAGACCTGACTACAGTAGAACAGAGGAATGTATAGACCTGACTACAGTAGAACAGAGGAATGTATAGACCTGACAACAGTAGAACAGAGGAATGTATAGACCTGACTACAGTAGAACACCTGAGGAATGTATAGACCTGACTACAGTAGAACAGAGGAATGTATAGACCTGACTACAGTAGAACAGAGGAATGTATAGACCTGACTACAGGAAATGTATAGACCTGACTACAGTAGAACAGAGGAATGTATAGACCTGACTACAGTAGAACAGAGGAATGTATAGACCTGACTACAGTAGAACAGAGGAATGTATAGACCCAACTACAGTAGAACAGAGGAATGTATAGACCCAACTACAGTAGAACAGAGGAATTTGTAGACCTGACTACAGTAGAACAGAGGAATGTATAGACCTGACTACAGTAGAACAGAGGAATGTATAGACCTGACTACAGTAGAACAGAGGAATGTATAGACCCGACTACAGTAGAACAGAGGAATGTATAGACCCGACTACAGTAGAACAGAGGAATGTATAGACCTGACTACAGTAGAACAGAGGAATGTATAGACCTGACTACAGTAGAACAGAGGAATGTATAGACCTGACTATAGTAGAACAGAGGAATGTATAGACCTGACTACAGTAGAACAGATGAATGTATAGACCTGACTACAGTAGAACAGAGGAATGTATAGACCTGACTACAGGGAATGTATAGACCTGACTACAGTAGAACAGAGGAATGTATATACCTGACTACAGGGAATGTATAGACCTGACTACAGTAGAACAGAGGAATGTATATACCTGACTACAGGGAATGTATAGACCTGACTACAGTAGAACAGAGGAATGTATATACCTGACTACAGGGAATGTATAGACCTGACTACAGTAGAACAGAGGAATGTATATACCTGACTACAGGGAATGTATAGACCTGACTACAGGGAATGTATAGACCTGACTACAGTAGAACAGAGGAATGTATATACCTGACTACAGGGAATGTATAGACCTGACTACAGTAGAACAGAGGAATGTATATACCTGACTACAGGGAATGTATAGACCTGACTACAGTAGAACAGAGGAATGTATAGACCTGACTACAGTAGAACAGAGGAATGTATAGACCTGACTACAGTAGAACAGAGGAATGTATAGACCTGACAACAGTAGAACAGAGGAATGTATAGACCTGACTACAGTAGAACAGAGGAATGTATAGACCTGACTACAGTAGAACAGAGGAATGTATAGACCTGACTACAGTAGAACAGAGGAATGTATAGACCTGACTACAGTAGAACAGAGGAATGTATAGACCTGACTACAGTAGAACAGAGGAATGTATAGACCTGACTACAGGAAATGTATAGACCTGACTACAGTGGAACAGAGGAATGTATAGACCTGACTACAGGGAATGTATAGACCTGACTACAGTAGAACAGAGGAATGTATAGACCTGACTACAGTAGAACAGAGGAATGTATAGACCTGACTACAGGGAATGTATAGACCTGACTAGAACAGAGGAATGTATAGACCTGACTACAGAGGAATGTATAGACCTGACTACAGTAGAACAGGAATGTATAGACCTGACTACAGTAGAACAGAGGAATGTATAGACCTGACTACAGTAGAACAGAGGAATGTATAGACCTGACTAGAACAGGGAATGTATAGACCTGACTACAGAACAGGAATGTATAGACCTGACTACAGTAGAACAGAGGAATGTATAGACCTGACTACAGTAGAACAGAGGAATGTATAGACCTGACTACTACAGAGGAATGTATAGACCTGACTACAGTAGAAATGTATAGACCTGACTACAGGAGGAATGTATAGACCTGACTACAGTAGAACAGAGGAATGTATAGACCTGACTACAGTAGAACAGAGGAATGTATAGACCCAACTACAGTAGAACAGAGGAATGTATAGACCTGACTACAGTAGAACAGAGGAATGTATAGACCTGACTACAGGAAATGTATAGACCTGACTACAGTAGAACTGAGGAATGTATAGACCTGACTACAGTAGAACAGAGGAATGTATAGACCCGACTACAGTAGAACAGAGGAATGTATAGACCCAACTACAGTAGAACAGAGGAATGTATAGACCTGACTACAGTAGAACAGAGGAATTTATAGACCTGACTACAGTAGAACAGAGGAATGTATAGACCTGACTACAGTAGAACAGAGGAATGTATAGACCTGACTACAGTAGAACAGAGGAATGTATAGACCTGACTACAGTAGAACAGAGGAATGTATAGACCTGACTATAGTAGAACAGAGGAATGTATAGACCTGACTATAGTAGAACAGAGGAAATGTATAGACCTGACTACAGTAGAACAGATGAATGTATAGACCTGACTACAGTAGAACAGAGGAATGTATAGACCTGACTACAGGAAATGTATAGACCTGACTACAGTAGAACAGAGGAATGTATAGACCTGACTACAGTAGAACAGAGGAATTTATAGACCTGACTACAGTAGAACAGAGGAATGTATAGACCCAACTACAGTAGAACAGAGGAATGTATAGACCCAACTACAGTAGAACAGAGGAATTTGTAGACCTGACTACAGTAGAACAGAGGAATGTATAGACCTGACTACAGTAGAACAGAGGAATGTATAGACCTGACTACAGTAGAACAGATGAATGTATAGACCTGACTACAGTAGAACAGAGGAATGTATAGACCTGACTACAGGGAATGTATAGACCTGACTACAGTAGAACAGAGGAATGTATATACCTGACTACAGTAGAACAGAGGAATGTATAGACCTGACTACAGGGAATGTATAGACCTGACTACAGGGAACAGAGAATGACTACAGTAGAACAGAGGAATGTATATACCTGACTACAGGGAATGTATAGACCTGACTACAGTAGAACAGAGGAATGTATATACCTGACTACAGGGAATGTATAGACCTGACTACAGTAGAACAGAGAACAGAGGAATGTATAGACCTGACTACAGTAGAACAGAGGAATGTATAGACCTGACTACAGTAGAACAGAGGAATGTATAGACCTGACTACAGTAGAACAGAGGAATGTATAGACCTGACTACAGTAGAACAGAGGAATGTATAGACCTGACTACAGTAGAACAGAGGAATGTATAGACCTGACTACAGTAGAACAGAGGAATGTATAGACCTGACTACAGTAGAACAATGTATAGACCTGACTACAGTAGAACAGAGGAATGTATAGACCTGACTACAGTAGAACAGAGGAATGTATAGACCTGACTACAGGAAATGTATAGGACCTGACTACAGTAGAACAGATGAATGTATAGACCTGACTACAGTAGAACAGAGGAATGTATAGACCTGACTACAGGAAATGTATAGACCTGACTACACTACAGTAGAACAGAACAGAGGAATGTATAGACCTGACTACAGTAGAACAGAGGAATGTATAGACCTGACTACAGTAGAACAGAGGAATGTATAGACCTGACTACAGAGGAATGTATAGACCTGACTAGAACAGAGGAATGTATAGACCTGACTACAGTAGAATGTATAGACCTGACTACAGTAGAACAGAGGAATGAATGTATAGACCTGACTACAGTAGAACAGAGAATGAATGACTATAGACCTGACTACAGGAATGTATAGACCTGACTACAGTAGAACAGATGAATGTATAGACCTGACTACAGTAGAACAGAGGAATGTATAGACCTGACTACAGGAAATGTATAGACCTGACTACAGTGGAACAGAGGAATGTATAGACCTGACTACAGGGAATGTATAGACCTGACTACAGTAGAACAGAGGAATGTATAGACCTGACTACAGTAGAACAGAGGAATGTATAGACCTGACTACAGGGAATGTATAGACCTGACTACAGTAGAACAGAGGAATGTATAGACCTGACTACAGGGAATGTATAGACCTGACTACAGTAGAACAGAGGAATGTATAGACCTGACTACAGTAGAACAGAGGAATGTATAGGCCTGACTACAGGGAATGTATAGACCTGACTACAGGGAATGTATAGACCTGACTACAGTAGAACAGATGAATGTATAGACCTGACTACAGTAGAACAGAGGAATGTATAGACCTGACTACAGACCTGACTACAGTAGAACAGAGGAATGTATAGACCTGACTACAGTAGAACAGAGGAATGTATAGACCTGACAGTAGAACAGAGGAATGTATAGACCTGACTACAGTAGAACAATGAATGTATAGACCTGACTACAGTAGAACAGAGGAATGTATAGACCTGACTACAGTAGAACAGAGGAATGTATAGACCTGACTACAGTAGAACAGAGGAATGTATAGACCTGACTACAGTAGAACAGAGGAATGTATAGACCTGACTACAGGAAATGTATAGACCTGACTACAGTAGAACTGAGGAATGTATAGACCTGACTACAGTAGAACAGAGGAATGTATAGACCCGACTACAGTAGAACAGAGGAATGTATAGACCCAACTACAGTAGAACAGAGGAATGTATAGACCCAACTACAGTAGAACAGAGGAATTTGTAGACCTGACTACAGTAGAACAGAGGAATGTATAGACCTGACTACAGTAGAACAGAGGAATGTATAGACCTGACTACAGTAGAACAGAGGAATGTATAGACCTGACTACAGTAGAACAGAGGACTGTATAGACCTGACTATAGTAGAACAGAGGAATGTATAGACCTGACTATAGTAGAACAGAGGAATGTATAGACCTGACTACAGTAGAACAGATGAATGTATAGACCTGACTACAGTAGAACAGAGGAATGTATAGACCTGACTACAGGGAATGTATAGACCTGACTACAGTAGAACAGAGGAATGTATATACCTGACTACAGTAGAACAGAGGAATGTATAGACCTGACTACAGGGAATGTATAGACCTGACTACAGGGAATGTATAGACCTGACTACAGTAGAACAGAGGAATGTATATACCTGACTACAGGGAATGTATAGACCTGACTACAGTAGAACAGAGGAATGTATAGACCTGACTACAGTAGAACAGAGGAATGTATAGACCTGACAACAGTAGAACAGAGGAATGTATAGACCTGACTACAGTAGAACAGAGGAATGTATAGACCTGACTACAGTAGAACAGAGGAATGTATAGACCTGACTACAGTAGAACAGAGGAATGTATAGACCTGACTACAGTAGAACAGAGGAATGTATAGACCTGACTACAGTAGAACAGAGGAATGTATAGACCTGACTACAGTAGAACAGAGGAATGTATAGACCTGACTACAGTAGAACAGAGGAATGTATAGACCTGACTAGTAGAACAGAGGAATGTAGAACAGAGGAATGTATAGACCTGACTACAGTAGGAGGAATGTATAGACCTGACTACAGTAGAACAGAGGAATGTATAGACCTGACTACAGTAGAACAGAGGAATGTATAGACCTGACTACAGTAGAACAGAGGAATGTATAGACCTGACTACAGGGAATGTATAGACCTGACTACAGTAGAACAGAGGAATGTATAGACCTGACTACAGGGAATGTATAGACCTGACTACAGTAGAACAGAGGAATGTATAGACCTGACTACAGGAAATGTATAGACCTGACTACAGTAGAACAGAGGAATGTATAGACCTGACTACAGGAAATGTATAGACCTGACTACAGTAGAACAGAGGAATGTATAGACCTGACTACAGTAGAACAGAGGAATGTATAGACCTGACTACAGTAGAGAACAGAGGAATGTATAGACCTGACTACAGAGGACTGTATAGACCTGACTACAGTAGAACAGAGGAATGTATAGACCTGACTATAGAACAGAGAATGAAGACCTGAGGAATGTATAGACCTGACTACAGTAGAACAGAGGAATGTATAGACCTGACTACAGTAGAACAGAGGAATGTATAGACCTGACTACAGTAGAACAGATGAATGTATAGACCTGACTACAGTAGAACAGAGGAATGTATAGACCTGACTACAGGGAATGTATAGACCTGACTACAGTAGAACAGAGGAATGTATATACCTGACTACAGTAGAACAGAGGAATGTATAGACCTGACTACAGTAGAACAGAGGAATGTATAGACCTGACTACAGGGAATGTATAGACCTGACTACAGTAGAACAGAACAGAGGAATGTATAGACCTGACTACAGGGAATGTATAGACCTGACTACAGTAGAACAGAGGAATGTATAGACCTGACTACAGTAGAACAGAGGAATGTATAGGACCTGACTACAGGGAATGTATAGACCTGACTACAGGGAATGTATAGACCTGACTACAGTAGAACAGATGAATGTATAGACCTGACTACAGTAGAACAGAGGAATGTATAGACCTGACTACAGGAAATGTATAGACCTGACTACAGTAGAACAGAGGAATGTATAGACCTGACTACAGTAGAACAGAGGAAGTAGAACAGAGGAATGTATAGACCTGACTACAGGAAATGTATAGACCTGACTACAGTAGAACAGAGGAATGTATAGACCTGACTACAGTAGAACAGAGGAATGTATAGACCCAACTACAGTAGAACAGAGGAATGTATAGACCTGACTACAGTAGAACAGAGGAATGTATAGACCTGACTACAGGAAATGTATAGACCTGACTACAGTAGAACAGAGGAATGTATAGACCTGACTACAGTAGAACAGAGGAATGTATAGACCTGACTACAGTAGAACAGAGGAATGTATAGACCCAACTACAGTAGAACAGAGGAATGTATAGACCCAACTACAGTAGAACAGAGGAATTTATAGACCTGACTACAGTAGAACAGAGGAATGTATAGACCTGACTACAGTAGAACAGAGGAATGTATAGACCTGACTACAGGAGGAATGTATAGACCTGACTACAGTAGAACAGAGGAATGTATAGACCTGACTACAGAGGAATGTATAGACCTGACTACAGTAGAACAGAGGAATGTATAGACCTGACTACAGTAGAACAGAGGAATGTATAGACTGACCAACTACAGTAGAACAGAGGAATGTATAGACCTGACTACAGTAACAGAGGAATGTATAGACCTGACTACAGAAATGTATAGACCTGACTACAGAGGAATGTAGACCTGACTACAGTAGAACAGAGGAATGTATAGACCTGACTACAGTAGAACAGAGGAATGTATAGACCCGACTACAGTAGAACAGAGGAATGTATAGACCCAACTACAGTAGAACAGAGGAATGTATAGACCCAACTACAGTAGAACAGAGGAATTTGTAGACCTGACTACAGTAGAACAGAGGAATGTATAGACCTGACTACAGTAGAACAGAGGAATGTATATACCTGACTACAGGGAATGTATAGACCTGACTACAGTAGAACAGAGGAATGTATATACCTGACTACAGGGAATGTATAGACCTGACTACAGTAGAACAGAGGAATGTATAGACCTGACTACAGTAGAACAGAGGAATGTATAGATCTGACTACAGTAGAACAGAGGAATGTATAGACCTGACTACAGGGAATGTATAGACCTGACTACAGTAGAACAGAGGAATGTATATACCTGACTACAGTAGAACAGAGGAATGTATAGACCTGACTACAGGGAATGTATAGACCTGACTACAGTAGAACAGAGGAATGTATATACCTGACTACAGGGAATGTATAGACCTGACTACAGTAGAACAGAGGAATGTATATACCTGACTACAGGGAATGTATAGACCTGACTACAGTAGAACAGAGGAATGTATAGACCTGACTACAGTAGAACAGAGGAATGTATAGACCTGACAACAGTAGAACAGAGGAATGTATAGACCTGACTACAGTAGAACAGAGGAATGTATAGACCTGACTACAGTAGAACAGAGGAATGTATAGACC
The DNA here is from genome assembly GCF_018296145.1 of Oncorhynchus tshawytscha. Lineage (NCBI taxonomy): Eukaryota > Metazoa > Chordata > Actinopteri > Salmoniformes > Salmonidae > Oncorhynchus > Oncorhynchus tshawytscha. The sequence continues at coordinate 50,922,724 of NC_056448.1, forward strand.
TGACTACAGTAGAACAGAGGAATGTATAGACCTGACTACAGTAGAACAGAGGAATGTATAGACCTGACTACAGTAGAACAGAGGAATGTATAGACCTGACTACAGGGAATGTATAGACCTGACTACAGTAGAACAGAGGAATGTATGGACCTGACTACAGGGAATGTATAGACCTGACTACAGTAGAACAGAGGAATGTATAGACCTGACTACAGTAGAACAGAGGAATGTATAGACCTGACTACAGGAAATGTATAGACCTGACTACAGTAGAACAGAGGAATGTATAGACCTGACTACAGTAGAACAGAGGAATGTATAGACCTGACTACAGGAAATGTATAGACCTGACTACAGTGGAACAGAGGAATGTATAGACCTGACTACAGGGAATGTATAGACCTGACTACAGTAGAACAGAGGAATGTATAGACCTGACTACAGTAGAACAGAGGAATGTATAGACCTGACTACAGTAGAACAGAGGAATGTATAGACCTGACTACAGGGAATGTATAGACCTGACTACAGTAGAACAGAGGAATGTATAGACCTGACTACAGGGAATGTATAGACCTGACTACAGTAGAACAGAGGAATGTATAGACCTGACTACAGTAGAACAGATGAATGTATAGACCCAACTACAGTAGAACAGAGGAATGTATAGACCCAACTACAGTAGAACAGAGGAATTTGTAGACCTGACTACAGTAGAACAGAGGAATGTATAGACCTGACTACAGTAGAACAGAGGAATGTATAGACCTGACTACAGTAGAAGAGAGGAATGTATAGACCTGACTACAGTAGAACAGAGGACTGTATAGACCTGACTATAGTAGAACAGAGGAATGTATAGACCTGACTATAGTAGAACAGAGGAATGTATAGACCTGACTACAGTAGAACAGATGAATGTATAGACCTGACTACAGTAGAACAGAGGAATGTATAGACCTGACTACAGGAATGTATAGACCTGACTACAGTAGAACAGAGGAATGTATATACCTGACTACAGTAGAACAGAGGAATGTATAGACCTGACTACAGGGAATGTATAGACCTGACTACAGGGAATGTATAGACCTGACTACAGTAGAACAGAGGAATGTATATACCTGACTACAGGGAATGTATAGACCTGACTACAGTAGAACAGAGGAATGTATAGACCTGACTACAGTAGAACAGAGGAATGTATACCTGACTACAGTAGAACAGGAATGTATAGACCTGACTACAGTAGAACAGAGGAATGTATAGACCTGACAACAGTAGAACAGAGGAATGTATAGACCTGACTACAGTAGAACAGAGGAATGTATAGACCTGACTACAGTAGAACAGAGGAATGTATAGACCTGACTACAGTAGAACAGAGGAATGTATAGACCTGACTACAGTAGAACAGAGGAATGTATAGACCTGACTACAGGGAATGTATAGACCTGACTACAGTAGAACAGAGGAATGTATAGACCTGACTACAGTAGAACAGAGGAATGTATAGACCTGACTACAGGAAATGTATAGACCTGACTACAGTAGAACAGAGGAATGTATAGACCTGACTACAGGAAATGTATAGACCTGACTACAGTAGAACAGAGGAATGTATAGACCTGACTACAGTAGAACAGAGGAATGTATAGACCTGACTACAGTAGAACAGAGGAATGTATAGACCTGACTACAGTAGAACAGAGGAATGTATAGACCTGACTACAGTAGAACAGAGGAATGTATAGACCTGACTACAGTAGAACAGAGGACTGTATAGACCTGACTATAGTAGAACAGAGGAATGTATAGACCTGACTATAGTAGAACAGAGGAATGTATAGACCTGACTACAGTAGAACAGATGAATGTATAGACCTGACTACAGTAGAACAGAGGAATGTATAGACCTGACTACAGGGAATGTATAGACCTGACTACAGTAGAACAGAGGAATGTATATACCTGACTACAGTAGAACAGAGGAATGTATAGACCTGACTACAGGGAATGTATAGACCTGACTACAGGGAATGTATAGACCTGACTACAGTAGAACAGAGGAATGTATATACCTGACTACAGGGAATGTATAGACCTGACAACAGTAGAACAGAGGAATGTATAGACCTGACTACAGTAGAACAGAGGAATGTATAGACCTGACTACAGTAGAACAGAGGAATGTATAGACCTGACTACAGTAGAACACAGGCATGTATAGACCTGACTACAGTAGAACACAGGCATGTATAGACCGACTACGTTAGACAGAGGAATGTATAGACCTGACTACAGGGAATGTATAGACCTGACTACAGTAGAACAGAGGAATGTATAGACCTGACTACAGTAGAACAGAGGAATGTATAGACCTGACTACAGGGAATGTATAGACCTGACTACAGTAGAACAGAGGAATGTATATACCTGACTACAGGGAATGTATAGACCTGACTACAGTAGAACAGAGGAATGTATAGACCTGACTAGAACAGAGGAATGTATACCTGACTACAGGGAATGTATAGACCTGACTACAGTAGAACAGAGGAATGTATACCTGACCTGACTACAGTAGAACAGAGGAATGTATAGACCTGACTACAGTAGAACAGAGGAATGTATAGACCTGACTACAGTAGAACAGAGGAATTTATAGACCTGACAACAGTAGAACAGAGGAATGTATAGACCTGACTACAGTAGAACAGAGGAATGTATAGACCTGACTACAGTAGAACAGAGGAATGTATAGACCTGACTACAGTAGAACAGAGGAATGTATAGACCTGACTACAGTAGAACAGAGGAATGTATAGACCTGACTACAGTAGAACAGAGGAATGTATAGACCTGACTAGAGAGGAATGTATAGACCTGACTACAGTAGAACAGAGGAATGTATAGACCATTGCCACAGATGTCTCAGAAGTTTTGAGCAATGGTTCATTTGGCATGCTGAGAATTTAATGGTAAATTGTTTTTGAGAATTTGGCAGAACGTCCAACCAGCCTCACAAAAGCAGACCACGTGTAATCATTCCAGCCCACGACCCCCACATCTGGCTTCTTCTCCTTTCAGGGATGGTCTGAGACCGGCCACCCGGGACATCTGATGAAAAAGTGGGTTAGAACAATCAAATCATTTCCACATCAACTGTCAGAAATCATCTCAGGGAAGCTCGTCTGCGTGCTCGTCATCCTCACCAGGGTCTTGACCTGACTGCAGTTTCACGTCGTAACCGACTTCATTGGTCACATGCTCACCTTCGATGGCCACTGGTACGCTGGAGAAGTGTGCTTTTCACGGATGAATCCCAGTTTCAACTGTACCGGGCAGATGGCAGATGGCGTTGTGTGGGCAAGCGGTTTACAGATGTCTATGTTGTGAACAGAGTGCCCCATGGTGCCGGTGGGGTTATGGTATGGGCAGGTATAAGCTACGGACAATGAACACAATACATTTTTTAGATGTCAATTTGAATGGACAGATATGCCGGTATGCAGGCCCATTGTCGTGCCATTCCTCCACATCCATCACCTCATGTTTCAGCATGATAATGCACAGCCCCATGTCGCAAGGATCTGTACACAATTCCTGGAAGCTGAAAATATCCCAGTTATTGTGGGACAACATTCCACAGGCCACAATCAACAGCCTGATCAACTCTACATGAAGGAGATGTGTCGCGCTGCATGAGGCAAATGGTGGTCACACCAGATACTGACTGGTTTTCTGAGCCACGCCCCCTACCTTTTCTTTAAGGTAACTGTGACCAACCGATGCATATCTGTATTCCTAGTCATGTGAAATCCATAGATTAGGGCCTAATGAAGTCATGTCAATGGATTGATTTCCTTATATGAACTATAACTCAGTAAATCTTTGCAATTTGCGTTTATACTCAGGAAGGCTTTGTTCTGGAAGGCTTTGGTCTCTCAGTGGAAGGCTTTGGTCTCTCACTGGAAGGCTTTGGTCTGGAAGGCTTTGGTCTCTCAGTGGAAGGCTTTGGTCTCTCACTGGAAGGCTTTGGTCTCACTGGAAGGCTTTGGTCTCTCACTGGAAGGCTTTGGTCTCTCACTGGAAGGCTTTGGTCTCTCACTGGAAGGCTTTGGTCTGGAAGGCTTTGGTCTCTCAGTGGAAGGCTTTGGTCTCTGACTGGAAGGCTTTGGTCTCTCACTGGAAGGCTTTGGTCTCTCACTGGAAGGCTTTGGTCTGGAAGGCTTTGCTCTCACTGGAAGGCGTTGGTCTCACACTGGAAGGCTTTGGTCTCTCACTGGAAGGCTTTGGTAACTCACTAGGAAGCTTTGGTCTCTCACTGGAAGGCTTTGGTCACTCAGTGGAAGGCTTTGGTCTCTCACTGGAAGGTGTTGGTCTCTCAGTGGAAGGCTTTGGTCTCTCACTGGAAGGCTTTGGTCTCTCACTGGAAGGCTTTGGTCTCACTGGAAGGCTTTGGTCTCTCACTGGAAGGCTTTGGTCTGGAAGGCTTTGGTCTCTCAGTGGAAGGCTTTGGTCTCTCACTGGAAGGCATTGGTCCCTCACTGGAAGGCTTTGGTCACTCACTAGAAGGCGTTGGTCTCTCACTGGAAGGCTTTGGTCACTCACTAGAAGGCTTTGGTCTCTCACTGGAAGGTTTTTGTCTCTCACTGGAAGGCTTTGGTCTCTCACGAGAAGGCTTTGGTCTCTCAGTAGAAGGCTTGGGTCTCTCACTGGAAGGCGTTGGTCTCTCACTGGAAGGCGTTGGTCTCTCACTGGAAGGCTTTGGTGTCTCACTGGAAGGCTTTGGTCTGGAAGGCTTTGGTCTCTCAGTGGAAGGCTTTGGTCTCTCACTGGAAGGCTTTGGTCTGGAAGGCTTTGGTCTCTCAGTGGAAGGCTTTGGTCTCACTGGAAGGCATTGGTCTCTCACTGGAAGGCTTTGGTCACTCACTAGAAGGCATTGGTCTCTCACTGGAAGGCTTTGGTCACTCACTAGAAGGCTTTGGTCTCTCACTGGAAGGCGTTGGTCTCTCACTGGAAGGCGTTGGTCTCTCACTGGAAGGCGTTGGTCTCTCACTGGAAGGCGTTGGTCTCTCACTGGAAGGCTTTGGTCTGGAAGGCTTTGGTCTCTCAGTGGAAGGCTTTGGTCTCTCACTGGAAGGCTTTGGTCTGGAAGGCTTTGGTCTCTCAGTGGAAGGCTTTGGTCTCTCACTGGAAGGCTTTGGTCTGGAAGGCTTTGGTCTCTCAGTGGAAGGCTTTGGTCTCTCAGTGGAAGGCTTTGGTCTCTCAGTGGAAGGCTTTGGTCTCTCACTGGAAGGCTTTGGTCTCTCACTGGAAGGCTTTGGTCTCTCACTGGAAGGCTTTGGTCTCTCACTGGAAGGCTTTGGTCTCTCACTGGAAGGCTTTGGTCTGGAAGGCTTTGTCTCTCAGTGGAAGGCTTTGGTCTCTCAGTGGAAGGCTTAGGTCTCTCAGTGGAAGGCTTTGGTCTCTCACTGGAAGGCTTAGGTCTCAGTGGAAGGCTTTGGTCTCTCACTGGAAGGCTTTGGTCTCTCACTGGAATGCTTTGGTCTTTCACTGGAATGCTTTGGTCTTTCACTGGAAGGCGTTGGTCTCTCACTGGAAGGCTTTGGTCTGGAAGGCTTTGGTCTCTCACTGGAAGGTGTTGGTCTCACACTGGAAGGTGTTGGTCTCACACTGGAAGGCTTTGGTCACTCATTAGAAGGCGTTGGTCTCTCACTGGAAGGCTTTGGTCTCTCACTGGAAGGCTTTGGTCTCTCACTGGAAGGCTTTGGTCTCTCACTGGAAGGCTTTGGTCTGGAAGGCGTTGGTCTCTCACTGGAAGTCTTTGGTCACTCACTAGAAGGCGTTGGTCTCTCACTGGAAGGCGTTGGTCTCTCACTGGAAGGCGTTGGTCTCTCACTGGAAGGCTTTGGTCACTCACTAGAAGGCGTTGGTCTCTCACTGGAAGGCGTTGGTCTCTCACTGGAAGGCTTTGGTCTCTCACTGGAAGGCTTTGGTCTCTCACTGGAATGCTTTGGTCTGGAAGGATTTGGTCTCAGTGGAAGGCAGTGGTCTCTCACTGGAAGGCTTTGGTCTCTCACTGGAAGTTTTTTGTCTCTCACTGGAAGGCTTTGGTTTCTCACTAGAAGGCTTTGGTTTCTCACTAGAAGGCTTTGGTCTCTCACTAGAAGGCGTTGGTCTCTCACTGGAAGGCGTTGGTCTCTCACTGGAAGGCGTTGGTCTCTCACTGGAAGGCGTTGGTCTCTCACTGGAAGGCGTTGGTCTCTCACTGGAAGGCTTTGGTGTCTCAGTGGAAGGCTTTGGTCTGGAAGGCTTTGGTCTCTCAGTGGAAGGCTTTGGTCTCTCACTGGAAGGCTTTGGTCTGGAAGGCTTTGGTCTCTCAGTGGAAGGCTTTGGTCTCTCAGTGGAAGGCTTTGGTCTCTCACTGGAAGGCTTTGGTCTGGAAGGCATTGGTCTCTCAGTGGAAGGCTTTGGTCTCTCACTGGAAGGCTTTGGTCTCTCACTGGAAGGCTTTGGTCTGGAAGGCTTTGGTCTCTCACTGGAAGGCTTTGGTCTCTCACTAGATGGCGTTGGTTTCTCACTGGAAGGCGTTGGTCTCTCACTGGAAGGCGTTGGTCTCTCACTGGAAGGCTTTGGTGTCTCACTGGAAGGCTTTGGTCTGGAAGGCTTTGGTCTCGCAGTGGAAGGCTTTGGTCTCTCACTGGAAGGCTTTGGTCTGGAAGGCTTTGGTCTCTCAGTGGAAGGCTGGTCTCTCACTGGAAGGCTTTGGTCTGGAAGGCTTTGGTCTCTCAGTGGAAGGCTTTGGTCTCTCAGTGGAAGGCTTTGGTCTCTCAGTGGAAGGCTTTTGTCTCTCAGTGGAAGGCTTTGGTCTCTCACTGGAAGGCTTTGGTCTCTCACTGGAAGGCTTTGGTCTGGAAGGCTTTGGTCTCTCAGTGGAAGGCTTAGGTCTCTCAGTGGAAGGCTTTGGTCTCTCACTGGAAGGCTTAGGTCTCTCAGTGGAAGGCTTTGGTCTCTCACTGGAATGCTTTGGTCTTTCACTGGAATGCTTTGGTCTTTCACTGGAAGGCGTTGGTCTCTCACTGGAAGGCTTTGGTCTCTCACTGGAAGGCTTTGGTCTCTCACTGGAAGGTGTTGGTCTCACACTGGAAGGCTTTGGTCACTCATTAGAAGGCGTTGGTCTCTCACTGGAAGGCTTTGGTCTCTCACTGGAAGGCTTTGGTCTCTCACTGGAAGGCTTTGGTCTCTCACTAGAAGGCTTTGGTCTCTCACTGGAAGGCTTTGGTCTTTCACTGGAAGGCTTTGGTCTCTCACTGGAAGGCTTTGGTCTGGAGGGCGTTGGTCTCTCACTGGAAGGCTTTGGTCTCTCACTGGAAGGCGTTGGTCTCTCACTGGAAGGCGTTGGTCTCTCACTGGAAGGCTTTGGTCTCTCTGGAAGGCTTTGGTCTCTCACTGGAATGTGGAAGGCTTGGAAGGCAGTGGTCTCTCAGTGGAAGGCTTTGGTCTCTCACTGGAAGGCTCACTGGAAGGCTTTGGTAGAAGGCTCTCACTAGAAGGCTTTGGGAAGGCTTTGGTCTCTCACTGGAAGGCGTTGGTCTCTCACTGGAAGGCTTTGGTCTCTCACTGGAAGGCTTTGGTCTCTCAGTGGAAGGCTTTGGTCTCTCACTGGAAGGCTTTGGTCTCTCACTGGAAGGCATTGGTCTCTCACTGGAAGGCTTTGGTCTCTCACTGGAAGGCTTTGGTCTCTCACTGGAAGGCTTTGGTCTCTCACTGGAAGGCTTTGGTCTGGAAGGCTTTGGTCTCTCACTGGAAGGCTTAGGTCTCTCAGTGGAAGGCTTTGGTCTCTCACTGGAAGGCTTTGGTCTCTCACTGGAAGGCTTTGGTCTCTCAGTGGAAGGCTTTGGTCTCTCACTGGAATGCTTTGGTCTTTCACTGGAAGGCTTTGGTCTTCAAGGCTTTGGAAGGCTTTGGTCTCTCACTGGAATGCTTTGGTCTCTCACTGGAAGGCGTTGGTCTCTCACTGGAAGGCGTTGGTCTCTCACTGGAAGGCTTTGGTGTCTCACTGGAAGGCTTTGGTCTGGAAGGCTTTGGTCTCAGTGGAAGGCTTTGGTCTCTCACTGGAAGGCTTTGGTCTGGAAGGCTTTGGTCTCTCAGTGGAAGGCTTTGGTCTCTCTGGAAGGCTTTGGTCTCTCAGTGGAAGGCTTTGGTCTCTCACTGGAAGGCTTGGTCACTGAAAGGCAGTCTGGAAGGCTTTGGTCTCTCAGTGGAAGGTTGGTCTCTCAGTGGAAGGCTTTGGTCTCTCACTGGAAGGCTTAGGTCTCTCAGTGGAAGGCTTTGGTCTCTCACTGGAAGGCTTTGGTCTCTCACTGGAAGGCTTTGGTCTCTCACTGGAAGGCTTTGGTCTCTCACTGGAAGGCTTTGGTCTGGAAGGCTTTGGTCTTCACTGGAAGGCTTAGGTCTCTCACTGGAAGGCTTTGGTCTCTCACTGGAAGGCTTTGGTCTGGAAGGCTTTGGTCTCTCAGTGGAAGGCTTGGTCTCTCAGTGGAAGGCTTTGGTCTCTCACTGGAAGGCTTAGGTCTCTCAGTGGAAGGCTTTGGTCTCTCACTGGAATGCTTTGGTCTTTCACTGGAATGCTTTGGTCTTTCACTGGAATGCTTTGGTCGTTCACTGGAATGCTTTGGTCTCTCACTGGAAGGCGTTGGTCTCTCACTGGAAGGCTTTGGTCTCTCACTGGAAGGCTTTGGTCTCTCACTGGAAGGCTTTGGTCTGGAAGGCTTTGGTCTCTCACTGGAAGGTGTTGGTCTCACACTGGAAGGCTTGGTCACTCATTAGAAGGCGTTGGTCTCTCACTGGAAGGCTTTGGTCACTCACTAGAAGGCTTTGGTCTCTCACTGGAAGGCTTTGGTCTCTCACTAGAAGGCTTTGGTCTCTCACTGGAAGGCTTTGGTCTCTCACTGGAAGGCTTTGGAAGGCTTTGGTCTCTCACTGGAAGACTTTGGTCTCTCACTGGAAGGCTTTGGTCTCTCTCTCACTGGAAGGCTTTGGTCACTCACTAGAAGGCTTTGGTCTCTCACTAGAAGGCTTTGGTTTCTCACTAGAAGGCTTTGGTCTCTCACTGGAAGGCGTTGGTCTCTCACTGGAAGGCTTTGGTCTCTCACTGGAAGGCTTTGGTCTCTCAGTGGAAGGCTTTGGTCTCTCAGTGGAAGGCTTTGGTCTCTCACTGGAAGGCTTTGGTCTCTCACTGGAAGGCATTGGTCACTCACTGGAAGGCTTTGGTCTCTCACTGGAAGGCTTTGGTCTCTCACTGGAAGGCTTTGGTCTCTCACTGGAAGGCTTTGGTCTCTCACTGGAAGGCTTTGGTCTCTCACTGGAAGGCTTTGGTCTCTCACTGGAAGGCTTTGGTCTCTCACTGGAAGGCTTTGGTCTCTCACTGGAAGGCTTTGGTCTCTCACTGGAAGGCTTTGGTCTCTCACTGGAAGGCTTTGGTCTCTCACTGGAAGGCTTTGGTCTCTCACTGGAAGGCTTTGGTCTCTCAGTGGAAGGCTTTGGTCTCTCACTGAAAGGCTTTGGTCTCTCACTGGAAGGCTTTGGTCTCTCACTGGAAGGCTTTGGTGTCTCACTGGAAGGCTTTGGTGTCTCACTGGAAGGCTTTGGTCTGGAAGGCTTTGGTCTCTCAGTGGAAGGCTTTGGTCTCTCACTGGAAGGCTTTGGTCTGGAAGGCTTTGGTCTCTCAGTGGAAGGCTTTGGTCTCTCAGTGGAAGGCTTTGGTCTCTCACTGGAAGGCTTTGGTCTCTCACTGAAAGGCTTTGGTCTGGAAGGCTTTGGTCTCAGTGGAAGGCTTAGGTCTCTCAGTGGAAGGCTTTGGTCTCTCACTGGAAGGCTTAGGTCTCTCAGTGAAAGGCTTTGGTCTCTCACTGGAAGGCGTTGGTCTCTCACTGGAAGGCGTTGGTCTCTCACTGGAAGTCTTTGGTCTCTCACTGGAAGGCTTGGGTCTGGAAGGCTTTGGTCTCTCACTGGAAGGTGTTGGTCTCACACTGGAAGGCTTTGGTCACTCATTAGAAGGCGTTGGTCTCTCACTGGTAGGCTTTGGTCACTCACTAGAAGGCTTTGGTCTCTCACTGGAAGGCTTTGGTCTGGAAGGCTTTGGTCTCTCACTGGAAGGCTTTGGTCTGGAAGGCTTTGGTCTCTCACTGGAAGGCTTTGGTCTCTCACTGGAAGGCTTTGGTCTCTCACTGGAAGGCTTTGGTCTCTCACTGGAAGGCTTTGGTCTCTCAGTAGAAGGCGTTGGTCTCTCACTGGAAGGCTTTGGTCTGTCACTGGAAGGCTTTGGTCTCTTACTGGAAGGCTTTGGTCTGGAAGGCTTTAGTCTCTCACTGTAAGACTTTGGTCTCTCACTGGAAGGCTTTGGTCTGGAAGGCTTTGGTCTCTCACTGGAAGGCTTTGGTCTGGAAGGCTTTGGTCTCACACTGGAAGGTTTTGTTCACTCACTAGAATGCGTTGGTCTCTCACTGGAAGACTTTGGTCTCTCACTGGAAGACTTTGGTCACTCACTAGAAGGCGTTGGTCTCTGACTGGAAGGCTTTGGTCACTCACTAGAAGGCTTTGGTCTCTCACTGGAAGGCGTTGGTCTCTCACTGGAAGGCGTTGGTCTCTCACTGGAAGGCGTTGGTCTCTCAGAGGAAGGCTTTGGTGTCTCACTGGAAGGCTTTGGTCTGGAAGGCTTTGGTCTCTCAGTGGAAAGCTTTGGTCTCTCACTGGAAGGCTTTGGTCTGGAAGGCTTTGGTCTCTCAGTGGAAGGCTTTGGTCTCTCACTGGAAGGCTTTGGTCTCTCACTGGAAGGCTTTGGTCTGGAAGGCTTTGGTCTCTCACTGGAAGGCTTTGGTCTCTCACTGGAAGGCTTTGGTCTCTCACTGGAAGGCTTTGGTTTGGAAGGCTTTGGTCTCTCAGTGGAAGGCTTAGGTCTCTCACTGGAAGGCTTAGGTCTCTCAGTGGAATGCTTTGGTCTCTCACTGGAATGCTTTGGTCTCTCACTGGAAGGCTTTGGTCTCTCACTGGAAGGCTTTGGTCTCTCAGTGGAAGGCTTTGGTCTCACTGGAAGGCTTTGGTCTCTCACTGGAAGGTGTTGGTCTCTCACTGGAAGGCTTTGGTCACTCACTAGAAGGCTCTGGTCTCTCCCTGGAAGGCTTTGGTCTCTCACTGGAAGGCTTTGGTCTCTCACTAGAAGGCTTTGGTCTCTCACTGGAAGGCTTTGGTCTGGAAGGCTTTGGTCTCTCACTGGAAGACTTTGGTCTCTCACTGGAAGGCTTTGGTTTGGAAGGCTTTGGTCTCTCAGTGGAAGGTTTTGGTCTGTTAGGCGTTGGTCTCTCACTGGAAGGCTTTGGTCACTCACTAGAAGGCGTTGGTCTCTCACTGGAAGGCTTTGGTCTCTCACTGGAAGACTTTGGTCTGGAAGGCTTTGGTCTCTCACTAGAAGGCTTTGGTCTGTCACTGGAAGACTTTGGTCTCTCTCTGGAAGGCTTTGGTCTGGAAGGCTTTGGTCTCTCACAGGAAGGCTTTGGTCTGGAAGGCTTTGGTCTCACACTGGAAGGTTTTGTTCACTCACTAGAATGTGTTGGTCTCTCACTGGAAGGCTTTGGTCTCTCACTGGAAGACTTTGGTCTGGAAGGCTTTGGTCTCTCACTAGAAGGCTTTGGTGTCTCACTGGAATGCTTTGGTCTCTCACTGGAAGGCTTTGGTCTCTCACTGGAAGGCTTTGGTCTGGAAGGCTTTGGCCTCTCACTGGAAGGCTTTGGTCTCTCACTGGAAGGCTTTGGTCTCTCACTGGATGGCTTTGGTCTCTCACTGGAAGGCTTTGGTCTGGAAGGCTTTGGTCTCTCACTGGAAGGCTTTGGTCTGGAAGGCTTTGGTCTCTCACTGGAAGGCTTTGGTCTGGAAGACTTTGGTCTCTCACTGGAAGGCGTTGGTCTCTCACTGGAAGGCTTTATTCACTCACTGGAAGGCGTTGATCTCTCACTGGAAGGCTTTGGTCTCTCACTGGAAGGCGTTGGTCTCTCACTGGAAGGCGTTGGTCTCTCCCTGGAAGGCGTTGCTCTCTCACTGGAAGGCTTTGGTCTCTCACTGGAAGACTTTGGTCTGGAAGGCTTTGGTCTCTCACTGGAAGGCTTTGGTCTCTCACTGGAAGGCTTTGGTCTCTCACTGGAAGGCTTTGGTCTCTCACTGGAAGGCTTTGGTCTGGAAGGCTTTGGTGTCTCACTGGAAGGATTTGGTCTCTCACTGGAAGGCTTTGGTCTCTCACTGGAAGGCTTTGGTCTCTCACTGGAAGGCTTTGGTCTGGAAGGCTTTGGTGTCTCACTGGAAGGATTTGGTCTCTCACTGGAAGGATTTGGTCTCTCACTGGAAGGCTTTGGTCTCTCACTGGAAGGCTTTGGACTCTCAAAGGAAGGCTTTGGTCTCTCACTGGAAGGCTTTGGTCTCTCACTGGAAGGCGTTGGTCTGGAAGGCTTTGGTCTCTCACTAGAAGGCTTTGGTCTCTCACTGGAAGGCTTTGGTCTCTCACTGGAAAGCTTTGGTCTCTCACTGGAAGGCTTTGGTCTGGAAGGCTTGGCAGAAAACATCTTAGGACACACACACTCATCTCTGCCTGTGGTCCAGCTACCAACCTACCAATCACAGCCCACCAAACTGAAGCTTGTGTGTGTGTGTTTGTTTCTATAGACCACAGTGCATCTTGGATCCTCCATCTCAGAGAGAGAGAGATGACCACACGGCTCTGAAAAACAAACTTCATCACACAGCCGCCCCGAGGTTGCCAGGGTGACCACAGTCATTATGGAATAGCATGTGTTTGTAAATAATCACATCGCTTCCATAACTACAACACACACACTCAAACCTACACACACTCAAACACACACACACACTCAAACACACACACACACTCAAACACACACACACTCAAACACACACACACTCAAACACACACACACTCAAACACACACACACTCAAACACACACACACTCAAACACACACACACTCACACACACACACACACACACACACACACACACACACAACACACACACACACACACACACACGGGCTTCACTGATCATCTGAGCCCACAGAAGTCCACAGAGAGCCAGCAGTGAGGTGTGAGGCCATGTCCAATATTACATAGAGCACACAGTAAGATGTCTACTATTACATAGAACACACAGTAAGATGTCCACTATTACATAGAACACACAGTAAGATGTCCACTATTACATAGAACACACAGTAAGATGTCACTATTACATAGAACACACAGTACGATGTCACTATTACATAGAACACACAGTAAGAAGCCTAGTCCCTCAAGTTATCTTGTTAATGCTGACATGCATTAATAAGCAGAGAGGCATCGGCTCCCAGTCTGGAATGACTCTGTCTCTCTCTCTCTCTCTCTCTCTCTGACTATGAACTAGAACCACCTCCCATATTTCTCTCTCCATCGTCTTTCAGACTTTACCTTTAGCCAGATGCTATGACCTCCCCCTCCCAGCTGCATAGTACATGTTGTAACAGAGTCCATTAAGTTGGCTGGGGGAGAGACGCTCTGGTGTCCAGCACGCCCTTGGGTGGCAGGGTAGCCTAGTGGTTAGAGCGTTCAACTAGTAACCGGAAGGTTGCAAGTTCGAATCCCTGAGCTGACAAGGTACAAATCTGTCGTTCTGCCCCTGAACAAGGCAGTTAACCCATTGTTCCCTGGTAGGCTTTCATTGTAAATAAGAATTTGTTCTTAACTGACTTGCCTAGTTAAATAAAGGTAAAATAAAAAGACCAAGTGTCAAAGTAAAGTAATATCAGCTTAGACCACATCCATTAGTAATCAATCAAATGTATTGATAAAGCCTTTTTTACATCAGCCAATGTCACAAAGTGCTGTACATAAACCCAGCCTAAAACCCCAAACAGCAAGCAATGCAGATGTAGAAACACGGTGGCTAGGAAAAACTCCCTAGAAAGGCTGGAATGGTGCTGTGTTTTAGTATAGTGATATCAGCTTAGACTACATCCATTAGGGATGTGTTAGAGTATATCCATTGTAAACTATATAAATCATTGTGTGCATCTTTTATGTTACTGTATTCCCTGCATAGTGCTCTACTTTAAACCAGAGCCCTTTAGGCCTTAGTACACTATAAAGGGAAAGAGGGTGTTTTTCCCCCTCACATCTGCCTTGGCTGTATTCCAGGTGAAGTCTGCTGTGTGGACAAATAGAGGAATCTATTCTGGATACAACAATAATACCATTGTAACTTCTGTCTCTGCTCTCCTCTGCCTGCCTGGCCACAGACCATTACAAAGACAGAGAAACAAAGATGGAGGCTTTGATCCTGTCCTCACTTAACTATGATGTAGAGCACAATGGAGTGCATGGAGAGCAGATAGATTCCGCTCCATCTTTCTCTTCCCTCTCTCTCATCCCTCTCTCTCTTACCTCTCTCTCCTCCCTCTCTCTTCCCTCTCTCTCCTCCCTCTCTCTCTTCCCTCTCTCTCTTCCCTCTCTCTCCTCCCTCTCTCTCTTCCTCTCTCTCTTCCTCTCTCTCTTCACCCTCTCTTCCCTCTCTCTCTCTTCCAATTCCATTCCCTCTCTCTCCACCCTCTCTCTCTTCCCCCTCTCTCTTCCCTCTCTCTCCTCCTTCTCTCTTCCCTCTCTCTTCCTCTCTCTCCTCCCTCTCTCCCTTCCCTCTTTCTCTTCCCTCTCTCTCTTCCAAATGTCTCTTCCCTCTCTCTCTCTCTTCCCTCTCCTCCCTCTCTCTCTCCCCCATTATCTTTCCTCTGTCTTCCCTCTCTCTCTTCCCTCTTTCTCTTCCCTCTCTCTCTTCCACCTCTCTTCCCTCTCTCTTCCCTCTCTCCTCCCTCTCTCTCTTCCATAATTCTCTTCCCTCTCACCCCTCTCTCTCATCCCTCTCTCTCTCTTCCACTACTCTCTTTCCTCTCTCTCTCTTCCCTCCTTCTCCTTCACCACTCTCTCTTTCACCACTCTCTTCTATCGCTCACTTCCATCGTCCTCTTCCCTCTCTCTCTTCCCTCTCTCTCTTCCCTCTCTCTCTCTCTCTCTCTCTCTCTCTCTCTTCCCTCTCTCTCCTCTCTCGCTCTTTCTCTCCCCTCTCGCTCTTCCCTCTCCTCTCTCTCTCCCCTCTCTCTCTTCCCTCTCTCTTCCCTCTCCTTTCCCTCTCTCCCTTCCCTCTCTCTTCCATCTTTCTTCCATCTCTCCTCCCTCTCTTCCACCTCTGTCTTCTATCTCTCACTTCCCTCTCTCTCTTCGATCGTTATTTTCCCTCTCTCTCTTCCATATTTCTCTTCCCTCTCTCTTTCCTCTCTCTCTCTTTTCCCTTTCTCGCTCCCCTCTCTCTTCCCTCTCTCTTCCCTATCTCTCTTTCATTTCTCTTCTCTCTCTCCCCTCTCTCTTCCCTCTCTCTCTCCTCGCTCTTACCTGTCTCTCTTCCCTCTCTCTTCCCTCTCTCTCTTCCATCTCTCTTAACCCATCTCTCTCATGGCAACGAGACACCAATCTTGGTGACTTGACTGCACACTGCAATATTTCACCAAACAGATATGGGAGTTTATCAATGTTTGAGTTGTTTTCAAATTATTTGTGGGTCTGTGCGATCTGTGTAAAATATGTGTTTCTAATGTTTTCATACTTTGGGCAGGAGGTTAGGAAGTGCAGCTCAGTTTCGACCTCATTTTGTGGGCTGTGTGCACATAGTCTGTCATATCTCAAGACCCAGGACTGTCTATGGCAGACTCTCTCAATAGCAAGGCTATGCTCACTGAGTCTGTACATAGTCAAGGATTGTCTTACTTTAGGGTCAGTCACAGTGGCCAGGTATTATTTTTAGAGCCAAATAGCATTCCAATGTGCTCTGTTTTTTGGGATGATACTTTCCAGTGTGTCAAGTAATTCTCTTTTTGCTTTGTCATAATTTGGTTGGGTCTAAATATGTTCCTGTCCTGGGGCTCTGAGGGGTCTGTTTGTGTTTGTGAGCAGAGCCCAGAACCAGCTGGCTGAGGGGACTCTTGTCTAGGTTAATCTCTCTGTAGGTGAGGGCTTTGTGGTGGAATGTGTGAGCATCACTTCCTTTTAGGTGGTTCAATTTGGATAACTAGTGGGTATACTATAGTTCTAATTATACTCTTCATGCATTGTTTCAAGTCTTGCATTGTACAGGGAGGACATTTTTGCAAAATTCTGCATGCAGAGGCTCAATTAGTTTTTTTGTCCCATTTTGTGATTTCTTGGTTGGTGAGTGGACCCCAGACCTCACAACCATATAGGGTAACGGGTTTGATAACTGATTGAAGTATTTCTAGCCAGTTCCTAATTGCGAAGTTTTATGTTCCTTTTGATGGCATATAAGGTACTTCTTGCCTTGTCTCTCAGATTGTCCACAGCTTTGAGCAATGAACATGAGGGAGACCGAGAGCTGGTTTCAAGCGCACGGCGTAGCAGGTGTTTATCTTCTTAACTGCAGCATTTTCACTTTTGGATAAATAGCATGCCCAATGTCAATTTCCTGCTACTCATGCCATGAATATAAGATATGCATATTATTAGTAGATTTGGATAGAAAACCCTCTGAAGTTTCTAAAACTGTTTGAATCATGTCTGTGAGTATAACATAACTTATGTAGCAGGCAAACCCCGAGGACGAACCTTTCAGAATTTCTTTTTGTGGTTTTTGGTCAACCAGCGCTCTGAAAGCCGTCTGTCGAAAAACAAACAATACCTCACAATGATCATGGATTAAAATCCTGCAGCGCACGCAAGGTCCCCCTACTCAAGCCAGCACATGTCCAGGCCCGTCTGAAGTTTGCCAATGACCATCTGGATTATCCAGAGGAGGAATGGGAGAAGGTCATGTGGTCTGATGAGACAAAAATATAGATTTTTGATCTAAACTCCACTCGCCGTGTTTGGAGGAAGAAGAAGGATGAATACAATCCCAAGAACACCATCCCAACCGGGAAGCATGGAGGTGGAAACATCATTCTTTGGGGATGCTTTTCTGCAAAGGGGACAGGACAACTGCACCGTATTGAGGGGAGGATGGATGGGAACATGTATCGCGAGATCTTGGCCAACAACAACTTCCTTCCCTCAGTAAGAGCATTGAAGATGGGTCGTGGCTGGGTCTTCCAGCATGACAATGACCCGAAACGCACAGCCAGGGCAACTAAGGAGTGGCTCCGTAAGAAGCATCTCAAGGTCCTGGAGTGGCATAGCCAGTCTCCACACCTGAACCCAATAGAAAATATTTGGAGGGAGCTGAAAGTCCGTATTGCCCAGCGACAGCCCCGAAACCTGAAGGATCTGGAGAAGCTCTGTATGGAGGAGTGGGCCAAAATCCCTGCTGCAGTGTGTGCAAACCTGGTCAAGAACTACAGGAAACGTATGATCTCTGCAATTGCAAACAAAGGTGTCTGTACCAAATATTAGGTTCGGCTCATACGCAGTCAAAACAGGCAGACAAAAAAAATCTAAATTGTATCCGTAAAGTTCATAGAAACAAGTCAAAAGATGTTTGTATTCCATCCTCAGGTTGTTTTTAGCCTAAATGATCTATAATATTTAAACCGGACAATAACGTTGTTAATATAAAAGGTAAACAAGAAATGCACTCTCTCTGGTCGCGTGCAAATCAAATTCAAATCAAATCAAATTTGATTTGTCACATACACATGGTTAGCAGATGTTAATGCGAGTGTAGCGAAATGCTCCCCATTGTATGCATGAGAAAGCTCTGCGACGCGGTAGGGTCCACTCATTCAGACTGGTCTTACTCCCTCATTTATCAGAATACAAGCCTGAAACAATTTCTAAAGACTGTTGAAATCTATTGGAAGGCATAGGAACTGCAAATGGAGTCCTAAGTCAATGGATACTGTAATGGCATTGAATAGAAAACTACAAAACCAACAAAAAAACTACTCCCTGAATGGATCTTTCTCAGGTTTTCGCCTGCCAAATCAGTTCTGTTATACTCACAGACACTATTTTAACAGGTTTGGAAACTTTAGAGTGTTTTCTATCCAAATCTACCAGTTATATGCATATCATATTTTCTAGTTCCGAGTAGCAGGCCGTTTAATTTGGGCATGCTTTTCATCCAAAATTCAGAATGCTGCCCCCTACCCTAGAGAAGTTAACTGCACAATTTGTTTGTGTACATTTATTTTACAGTGCATTCGGAAAGTTTTCAGACCCTTTGACTTTTTCACATTTTGTTATGTTAGTGTTTTTCTAATTGACTAAGTCTTTTTCATCATTCTACACACAATACCTCATAATGAAAAAGCAAAAACAGGTTTTTTTGAAATGTTGCAAATTTATGAAATAAACCTGAAATATCACATTTATATAAGTATTTAAATCAAATCAAATCACAAATTACACGTGTTTAGCAGATGTTAATGTGCGTGTAGTGAAATGCTTGTCCTTTACTCAGTAGTTTGTTGAAGCACCTTTGGCAGCGATTACAGCCTCCAGACTTCTTGAGTATGACGCTACAAGCTTGGTACACCTGTATTTGGGGAGTTTCTCTGTCAGGTTGGATGGGGAGCACTTTTTTCTCTTTCTACTTCATAGAGTTGACTCTTGTAAAGCCCTTTGTTAACATATAGAGTCTGGGAACATCAAAAGGTGGGGGAAAGGAACCATTTTTGGGTAATCCAACCAGATTAAATTATGCGTTGGTACTTAGAGAATATGATGTCAGATCAGTTGGCGTCTGAGACATTATTACTGATGGTAAGATGACATAAACTGTATCTTGGAAAGTCTACACGTCCGATTCACATGGAATCGTTGTGCAATTTAACCTCTAGAAACTAGGGGGCACTATTTTTATGTTTGGAAAAATAACGTTCCCAAAGTAAATGGCCTATTTCTCAGGACCAGATGCTAGAATAGCATATAATTGACAGATTAGGATAGAAAACACTCTAAGGTTTCCAAAACTGTCAAAATATTGTCTGTGAGTATAACAGAAATTATATTGCAGACGAAAACCTGAGAAAAATCTAATCAGGAAGTGGCTTCTATTTTGAAAACTCCATGTTCCATAGCCTCCAATTGCTCCATTTAAAGGGATATCAACCAGATTCCTTTTCCTACCGCTTCCTCAGGGTGCCAACAGTCTTCAGACATAGTTTCAGGCTTTTATTTTGAAAAAATGAGCCAGAAAGATAACATCGCGTCAGGTGGTCACATGAGTTTTGCTCACGCAACAGAGTTTGGACAGCTATTGTTTTCTCCCTCTCCTACTGATAAAGACATTTGCGGTTGATATATTATCGATTATATATTTTAAAAACAACCTGAGGATTGATTATAAAAAAAGTTTGACATGTTTCTATGGACATTACAGATATTATTTGGAATTTTTGTCTGCGTTGTCGTGACCACTCTTTCCTGGGGATTTTTGAACATAACGCGCCAAACAAACTGAGGTATTTTGGATATACAAATCATCTTTATGGAACAAAGGGAACATTTGTTGTGTAACTGGGAGTCTCGTGAGTGAAACATCCGAAGATCATCAAAGGTAAACGATTAATTTGATTGCTTTTCTGATTTTCGTGACCAAGCTACCTGATGCTAAGTGTACTTAATGGTTTGTCATGCGATTGATAAACTTACACAAACGTTTGGATTGCTTTAGCTGTAAAGCATAATTTCAAAATCTTAGATGACAGGTGGATTAACAAAAGGATAAACTGTGTTTTGCAATACTGCACTTGTGATTTCATGAATATAATTTTTTTAGTAATATTATGTGAATGTGGCGGTATGCTATTCAGCGGTTGTTGATGACAATTATCCCCCTAAAGGGATGGGTAGCGTCAAGAAGTTAACTGTTTAAATATGAAACTATTTGTGAAAAGATGAAATGTAATTTTAGCTTCTAAAGGAGAGAATTGGTTGTCATAGCGTAAACTCTGCTCACTCAGAGGCCCAAGTGAAAAGACTTTGGTTGTAAACTATGAAACATGCCCTTCTTTCACCACTATATAAACCCGTTGATGAAATTTCAACTTCCTGTTCCAAGGACGTGAGGACTTGTGGTCACCTTCAAGGTCACCTACAGAACTAAGCCAACTTCAGCGTGAGCTCTGGTTGAGCAACAAGAACCTAAAGAAATTAGCATCGAATTTCAATGTGAAGGTGACGATCCACACGCTGAAAGGATGAATTTCGACTATACCAGCCAGAATATAGCATGAGCATAAAGTATGGCAACTTGGTATGAACTTTCAACTCTTATTCACTAAAGAAGTGGTACCTCCTAGCCATTGCGTTAGCACAACAACTGTAGACGTGGGCTAGGAGAGGACGGACAGAGTATCTGTTCAACCTTGCTCCAGTTCCCCATTAGACATTCTTCAGAGGACAAGAGATCCATATTGAACAACCCAGCCGTCTATCTACAACCAATCTTCCGAAGCCCAGCTCAGAGTAAATACTTATTGCATTTTCCTTTTTCAAGTGGGCGTTTATTTAGAATGCATAAGATACTGTATTTACGATAGCATATCTGCCTATACAAAATATTTTTGTTCCTCGGTCTTCCCGCTCTTTCATTCAAATCCAACCACCTCTCTTTGTGTAACCAGCTATCATGTCTGTTCTGTCCGCTAGGGACGTTTTCCTTTATGACATAATTTGTAATCAATGTATGATCCATTCTGTGTAGATGTAATTCTATGTGATTATTTAGGTATTTAGTAAATAAATAATTTAACCCACTGTTTTATTGCTGATTCAACTTGTTAGCCAGGGTTTGTGAAGATAACCAAGAATTTACAACTTTCAGATGAGACTGAATAAAGTGATGATTAAATATTGACTGCTATTGATGTAAAATATTACTATATCTTTAAGAATTTATTCGGAAGATAACAGCTCTATAAACATTATTTTGTGGTGCCCCGACTTTCTAGTTAATTACATTACCCGATTAGCTAAATCAGGTAATATTAATTACAGAGAAATTATTTTATAGAAGAGCATGTCATATCACTTAATCCGGCATTGCCAAAGAAAGGACACACTGTATGTATTATAGTACTACTAATTGTAGTGATGTGAATATGAGAGCATCTGAAAGGGAAAAACATGTTCACTAATAGGATTCTGGTTGAGAGTGAGAACACTGGGAAGTGTCTGCTGCTTTAGCACCTTGCTACTGATATGAACAAGGTCAGACTGTAGGCTAGGAAATGTTTCATTTGTCTGTGAAACTGACTAATGTCAAGATGTGAAAATATCATATTACAAAGCTTGTGTGTGTGTGTGTGTGTGCGTGTGTATGTTTGAGTGACTGTAGTACTGAGCTTACTTTTATTTCCACGTCTTGTGTTACAATATTTAGTGTAATTGAATGTGTTGTATCCAGGTAACGGCCGAATTGATCTCCAATCTTTAAACTCCACTCCCCTGCCCTGCTCAATACATCACACATCCCACTGGAAACACATTAGCCATTTCTACGTTACCGTAATGGCAGACATATTAATATTATAATAATTTATCTCTTTTAATATTGGTAATAACTCAATACAACAAATATTTCAGAAGAGGGCAGCAGTGTGTGCCTCATTGTGTAGATTACAAATACAGTACAATGAGACATTTCACACTAATCCCTGCACAAATAAATGACTGCTTGAAAAAATATAAATCAACAGGAGTAGGTCAAAAAAACAGTATCCATAAATGGCTCCATTGAGACCCAAAACACACCACAGTATCCAGAGATGGCTCCATTGAGGACCAAAACACACCACAGTATCCAGAGATGGCTCCATTGAGGAACAAAACACGCCACAGTATCCAGAGATGGCTCCATTGAGGACCAAAACACACCACAGTATCCAGAGATGGCTCCATTGAGGACCAAAACACACCGCAGTATCCAGACATGGCTCCATTGAGGACCAGAACACACCACAGTATACAGAGATGGCTCCATTGAGGACCAAAACACACCACAATATCCAGAGATGGCTCCTTTGAGACCCAAAACACACAACAGTATCCAGAGTTGGCTCCATTGAGGACCAAAACACACTGCAGTATCCAGAGATGGCTCCATTGAAGAATAAAACACACCACAGTATCCAGAGATGGCTCCATTGAGGACCAAAACACACCTCAGTATCCAGACATGGCTCCATTGAGGAACAAAACACACCACAGTATCCAGAGATGGCTCCATTGAGGACCAAAACACACCACAGTATCCAGAGATTGTCCATTGAGACCCAAAACACACCACAGTATCCAGAGATGGCTCCATTGAGGACCAAAACACACCACAGTATCCAGAGATGGCTCCATTGAGGACCAAAACACACCACAGTATCCAGAGAAGATGGTCCATTGAGACCCAAAAACACAACAATATCCAGAGATTGTTCTATTGAAGACCAAAACACACCACAGTATCCAGAGATGGCTCCATTGTGGACCAAAACACACCACAGTATCCAGAGATGGCTCATTGAGACCCAAAACACACCACAGTATCCAGAGATGGCTCCATTGAGGACCAAAACATACCACAGTATCCAGAGATGGCTCCATTGAGGACCAAAACACATCTCAGTATCCAGACATGGCTTAATTGAGGACCAAAACACACAGCAGTATCCAGAGATGGCTCCATTGAGACCCAAAACACATCACAGTATCCAGAGATTGCTCCATTGAGGACCAAAACACACCACAGCATCCAGAGATGGCTCCATTGAGGACCAAAACACACCACAGTATCCAGAGATGGCTCCATTGTGGACCAAAACACACCACAGTATCCAGAGATGGCTCATTGAGACCCAAAACACACCACAGTATCCAGAGATGGTCCATTGAGACCCAAAAAACACAACAATATCCAGAGATTGTTCTATTGAAGACCAAAACACACCACAGTATCCAGAGATGGCTCCATTGAGGACCAAAACACACCACAGTATCCAGAGATGGCTCCATTGAGGACCAAAACACACCACAGTATCCAGAGATGGCTCCATTGAGGACCAAAACACACCACAGTATCCAGAGATGACTCCATTGACGACAAAAACACACCACAGTAACCAGAGATGGCTCCATTGAGGACCAAAACACACCAGAGTATCCAGAGAAGGCTCCATTGAGACCAAAACACACCACAGTATCCAGAGATGGCTCCATTGAGGACCAAAACACACCAGAGTATCCAGAGAAACCCAAAACACACCACAGTATCCAGAGATGGCTCCATTGAGGACCGAAACACACCACCACAGTATCCAGAGATGGCTCCATTGAGGACCAAAACACACCACAGTATCCAGAGATGGCTCCATTGAGGACCAAAACACACCACAGTATCCAGAGATGGTCCATTGAGACCCAAAACACACCACAGTATCAACAGATGGCTCCATTGAGGACCAAAACACACCACAGTATCCAGAGATTGTCCATTGAGACCCAAAACACACCACAGTATCCAGAGATGGCTCAATTGAGGACCAAAACACACCACATTATCCAGAGATGGCTCCATTGAGGACCAAAACACACAGCAGTATCCAGAGATGGCTCCATTGAGGACCAAAACACACCACAGTATCCTGAGATGGCTCCATTGAGGACCAAAACACACCACAGTATCCATAGATGGCTCCATTGAGGACCAAAACACACCACAGTATCCAGAGATGGCTCCATTGAGGACCAAAACACACCACAGTATCCATAGATGGCTTCATTGAGGACCAAAACACACTGCAGTTTCCAGATATGGCTCCATTGAGGACCAAAACACACCACAGTATCCAGAGATGGCTCCATTGAGGACCAAAACACACCACAGTATCCAGAGATTGTCCATTGAGACCCAAAACATACCACAGTATCCAGAGATGGCTCCATTGAGGACCAAAACACATCTCAGTATCCAGACATGGCTTAATTGAGGACCAAAACACACAGCAGTATCCAGAGATGGCTCCATTGAGGACCAAAACACATCACAGTATCCTGAGATGGCTCCATTTAGGACCAAAATACACCACAGTATCCATAGATGGCTCCATTGAGGACCAAAACACACCACAGTATCCAGAGATGGTTCCATTGAGGACCAAAACACACCACAGTATCCATAGATGGCTTCATTGAGGACCAAAACACACTGCAGTTTCCAGATATGGCTCCATTGAGGACCAAAACACACCACAGTATCCAGAGATGGCTCCATTGAGGACCAAAACACACCACAGTATCCATAGATGGCTCCATTGAGGACCAAAACACACCAGAGTATCCAGAGAAGGCTCCATTGAGGACCAAAACACACCACAGTATCCAGAGATTGTCCATTGAGACCCAAAACATACCACAGTATCCAGAGATGGCTCCATTGAGGACCAAAACACATCTCAGTATCCAGACATGGCTTAATTGAGGACCAAAACACACCACAGTATCAACAGATGGCTCCATTGAGGACCAAAACACACCACAGTATCCGGAGATTGTCCATTGAGACCCAAAACACACCACGGTATCCAGAGATGGCTCCATTGAGGACCAAAACACACCACCGTATCCAGAGATGGCTCCATTGAGGACCAAAACACACCACAGTATCCAGAGATGGCTCCATTGAGGATCAAAACACACCACAGTATCCAGAGATGGCTCCATTGAGGACCAAAACACACCACAGTATCCAGAGATTGTCCATTGAGACCCAAAACACACCACGGTATCCAGAGATGGCTCCATTGAGGACCAAAACACACCACCGTATCCAGAGATGGCTCCATTGAGGACCAAAACACACCACAGTATCCAGAGATGGCTCCATTGAGGATCAAAACACACCACAGTATCCAGATATGGTTCCATTGAGGACCAAAACACACCACAGTATCCAGAGATGGCTCCTTTGAGGACCAAAACACACCACAGTATCCACAGATGGCTCCATTGAGGACCAAAACACACCACAGGATCCAGAGATGGTCCATTGAGACCCAAAACACACCACAGTATCAACAGATGTCTCCATTGAGGACCAAAACACACCACAGTATCCAGAGATGGCTCCATTGAGGACCAAAACACACCTCAGTATCCAGACATGGCTCAATTGAGGACCAAAACACACCACAGTATCCAGAGATGGCTCCATTGAGGACCAAAACACACAGCAGTATCCAGAGATGGTCCATTGAGACCCAAAACACACCACAGTATCAACAGATGGCTCCATTGAGGACCAAAACACACCACAGTATCCAGAGATTGTCCATTGAGACCCAAAACACACCACAGTATCCAGAGATGGCTCCATTGAGGACCAAAACACACCTCAGTATCCAGACATGGCTCAATTGAGGACCAAAACACACCACAGTATCCAGAGATGGCTCCATTGAGGACCAAAACACACAGCAGTATCCAGAGATGGCTCCATTGAGGACCAAAACACACCACAGTATCCTGAGATGGCTCCATTGAGGACCAAAACACACCACAGTATCCAGATATGGCTCCATTGAGGACCAAAACACACCAGAGTATCCAGAGAAGGCTCCATTGAGGACCAAAACACACCACAGTGTCTAGCGATGGCTCCATTGAGGACCAAAACACACCACAGTATCAAGAGATGGCTCCATTGAGGACCAAAACACACAGCAGTATCCAGAGATGGCTCCATTGAGGACCAAAACACACCACAGTATCCAGAGATGGCTCCATTGAGGATCAAAACACACCACAGTAACCAGAGATGGCTCCATTGAGGACCAAAACACACAGCAGTATCCAGAGATGGCTCCATTGAGGACCAAAACACACCACAGTATCCTGAGATGGCTCCATTGAGGACCAAAACACACCACAGTATCCAGAGATGGCTCCATTGAGACCCAAAACACACCACAGTATCCAGAGAAGGTCCATTGAGGACCAAAACACACCACAGTAACCAGAGATGGTCCATTGAGGACCAAAACACACCACAGTAACCAGAGATGGCTCCATTGAGGACCAAAACACACCACCGTATCCAGAGATGGCTCCATTGAGGACCAAAACACACCAGAGTATCCAGAGAAGGCTCCATTGAGGACCAAAACACACCACAGTGTCTAGCGATGGCTCCATTGAGGACCAAAACACACCACAGTATCCAGAGATGGCTCCATTGAGGACCAAAACACATCACAATATCCAGAGATGGATCCAATGGGGACCAAAACACACCACAGTATCCAGAGATGGTCCATCGAGACCCAAAACACACCACAGTATCAACAGATGGCTCCATTGAGGACCAAAACACACCACAGTATCCAGAGATTGTCCATTGAGACCCAAAACACACCACGGTATCCAGAGATGGCTCCATTGAGGACCAAAACACACCACCGTATCCAGAGATGGCTCCATTGAGGACCAAAACACACCACAGTATCCTGAGATGGCTCCATTGAGGACCAAAACACACCAGAGTATCCAGAGAAGGCTCCATTGAGGACCAAAACACACAGCAGTATCCAGAGATGGCTCCATTGAGGACCAAAACACACCACAGTATCCTGAGATGGCTCCATTGAGGACCAAAACACACCACAGTATCCATAGATGGCTCCATTGAGGACCAAAACACACCACAGTATCCAGAGATGGCTCCATTGAGGACCAAAACACACCACAGTATCCAGAGATGGCTCCATTGAGACCCAAAACACACCACAGTATCCAGAGATGGTCCATTGAGGACCAAAACACACCACAGTAACCAGAGATGGCTCCATTGAGGACCAAAACACACCAGAGTATCCAGAGAAGGCTCCATTGAGGACCAAAACACACCACAGTATCCAGAGATTGTCCATTGAGACCCAAAACATACCACAGTATCCTGAGATGGCTCCATTGAGGACCAAAACACACCACAGTATCCATAGATGGCTCCAATGGGGACCAAAACACACCACAGTATCCAGAGATTGTCCATTGAGACCCAAAACACACCACGGTATCCAGAGATGGCTCCATTGAGGACCAAAACACACCATGAGATGGCTCCATCAGAGATGAGGACCAAAACACACAGCAGTATCCAGAGATGGCTCCATTGAGGACCAAAACACACCACAGTATCCAGAGATGGCTCCATTGAGGACCAAAACACACCACAGTATCCAGAGATGGCTCCATTGAGGACCAAAACACACCACAGTATCCAGAGATGGCTCCATTGAGGACCAAAACACACCACAGTGTCTAGCGATGGCTCCATTGAGGACCAAAACACACCACAGTATCCAGAGATGGCTCCATTGAGGACCAAAACACATCACAATATCCAGAGA
This sequence comes from Oncorhynchus tshawytscha, assembly GCF_018296145.1. NCBI lineage: Eukaryota > Metazoa > Chordata > Actinopteri > Salmoniformes > Salmonidae > Oncorhynchus > Oncorhynchus tshawytscha. Next base: position 50,950,163 of record NC_056448.1, read on the forward strand.
TGGATCCAATGGGGACCAAAACACACCACAGTATCCAGAGATGGTCCATCGAGACCCAAAACACACCACAGTATCAACAGATGGCTCCATTGAGGACCAAAACACACCACAGTATCCAGAGATTGTCCATTGAGACCCAAAACACACCACGGTATCCAGAGATGGCTCCATTGAGGACCAAAACACACCACAGTATCAAGAGATGGCTCCATTGAGGACCAAAACACACAGCAGTATCCAGAGATGGCTCCATTGAGGACCAAAACACACCACAGTAACCAGAGATGGCTTCATTGAGGACCAAAACACACTGCAGTTTCCAGATATGGCTCCATTGAGGACCAAAACACACCACAGTATCCAGAGATGGCTCCATTGAGGACCAAAACACACCACAGTATCCAGAGATGGCTCCATTGAGGACCAAAACACACCAGAGTATCCAGAGATGGCTCCATTGAGGACCAAAACACACCACAGTATCCAGAGATGGCTCCATTGAGGACCAAAACACATCACAATATCCAGAGATGGATCCAATGGGGACCAAAACACACCACAGTATCCAGAGATGGTCCATCGAGACCCAAAACACACCACAGTATCAACAGATGGCTCCATTGAGGACCAAAACACACCACAGTATCCAGAGATTGTCCATTGAGACCCAAAACACACCACGGTATCCAGAGATGGCTCCATTGAGGACCAAAACACACCACCGTATCCAGAGATGGCTCCATTGAGGACCAAAACACACCACAGTATCCAGAGATGGCTCCATTGAGGATCAAAACACACCACAGTATCCAGATATGGTTCCATTGAGGACCAAAACACACCACAGTATCCAGAGATGGTCCATCGAGACCCAAAACACACCACAGTATCAACAGATTGCTCCATTGAGGACCAAAACACACCACAGGATCCAGAGATGGTCCATTGAGACGCAAAACACACCACAGTATCAACAGATGTCTCCATTGAGGACCAAAACACACCACAGTATCCAGAGATGGCTCCATTGAGGACCAAAACACACCTCAGTATCCAGACATGGCTCAATTGAGGACCAAAACACACCACAGTATCCAGAGATGGCTCCATTGAGGACCAAAACACACAGCAGTATCCAGAGATGGTCCATTGAGACCCAAAACACACCACAGTATCAACAGATGGCTCCATTGAGGACCAACACACATCACAGTATCCAGAGATTGTCCATTGAGACCCAAAACACACCACAGTATCCAGAGATGGCTCCATTGAGGACCAAAACACACCTCAGTATCCAGACATGGCTCAATTGAGGACCAAAACACACCACAGTATCCAGAGATGGCTCCATTGAGGACCAAAACACACAGCAGTATCCAGAGATGGCTCCATTGAGGACCAAAACACACCACAGTATCCTGAGATGGCTCCATTGAGGACCAAAACACACCACAGTATCCAGATATGGCTCCATTTAGGACCAAAACACACCAGAGTATCCAGAGAAGGCTCCATTGAGGACCAAAACACACCACAGTGTCAGAGATGGCTCCATTGAGGACCAAAACACACCACAGTATCAAGAGATGGCTCCATTGAGGACCAAAACACACAGCAGTATCCAGAGATGGCTCCATTGAGGACCAAAACACACCACAGTATCCAGACATGGCTCAATTGAGGACCAAAACACACAGCAGTATCCAGAGATGGCTCCATTGAGGACCAAAACACACAGCAGTATCCAGAGATGGCTCCATTGAGGACCAAAACACACCACAGTATCCTGAGATGGCTCCATTGAGGACCAAAACACACCACAGTATCCAGAGATGGCTCCATTGAGACCCAAAACACACCACAGTATCCAGAGAAGGTCCATTGAGGACCAAAACACACCACAGTAACCAGAGATGGCTCCATTGAGGACCAAAACACACCAGAGTATCCAGAGAAGGCTCCATTGAGGACCAAAACACACCACAGTATCCAGAGATTGTCCATTGAGGACCAAAACACACCACCGTATCCAGAGATGGCTCCATTGAGGACCAAAACACACCAGAGTATCCAGAGAAGGCTCCATTGAGGACCAAAACACACAGCAGTATCCAGAGATGGCTCCATTGAGGACCAAAACACACCACAGTATCCTGAGATGGCTCATTGAGGACCAAAACACACCACAGTATCCATAGATGGCTCCATTGAGGACCAAAACACACCACAGTATCCAGAGATGGCTCCATTGAGGACCAAAACACACCACAGTATCCAGAGATGGCTCCATTGAGGACCAAAACACACTGCAGTTTCCAGATATGGCTCCATTGAGGACCAAAACACACCACAGTATCCAGAGATGGCTCCATTGAGGACCAAAACACACCACAGTATCCAGAGATGGCTCCATTGAGGACCAAAACACACCACAGTATCCAGATATGGCTCCATTGAGACACAAAACACACCACAGTATCCAGAGATGGTCCATTGAGGACCAAAACACACCACAGTAACCAGAGATGGCTCCATTGAGGACCAAAACACACCACCGTATCCAGAGATGGCTCCATTGAGGACCAAAACACACCAGAGTATCCAGAGAAGGCTCCAATGGGGACCAAAACACACCACAGTATCCAGAGATGGTCCATCGAGACCCAAAACACACCACAGTATCAACAGATGGCTCCATTGAGGACCAAAACACACCACAGTATCCAGAGATTGTCCATTGAGACCCAAAACACACCACGGTATCCAGAGATGGCTCCATTGAGGACCAAAACACACCACCGTATCCAGAGATGGCTCCATTGAGGACCAAAACACACCACAGTATCCTGAGATGGCTCCATTGAGGACCAAAACACACCAGAGTATCCAGAGAAGGCTCCATTGAGGACCAAAACACACAGCAGTATCCAGAGATGGTCCATTGAGGACCAAAACACACCACAGTATCCAGAGATGGTCCATTGAGGACCAAAACACACCACAGTAACCAGAGATGGCTCCATTGAGGACCAAAACACACCAGAGTATCCAGAGAAGGCTCCATTGAGGACCAAAACACACCACAGTATCCAGAGATTGTCCATTGAGACCCAAAACATACCACAGTATCCTGAGATGGCTCCATTGAGGACCAAAACACACCACAGTATCCATAGATGGCTCCATTGAGGACCAAAACACACCACAGTATCCAGAGATGGCTCCATTGAGGACCAAAACACACCACAGTATCCATAGATGGCTTCATTGAGGACCAAAACACACTGCAGTTTCCAGATATGGCTCCATTGAGGACCAAAACACACCACAGTATCCAGAGATGGCTCCATTGAGGACCAAAACACACCACAGTATCCAGAGATGGCTCCATTGAGGACCAAAACACACCACAGTATCCAGATATGGCTCCATTGAGACACAAAACACACCACAGTATCCAGAGATGGCTCCATTGAGGACCAAAACACACCACAGTATCCAGAGAAGGCTCCATTGAGGACCAAAACACACCACAGTGTCTAGCGAAGGCTCCATTGAGGACCAAAACACACCACAGTATCCAGAGATGGCTCCATTGAGACCAAAACACACCACATCAACAGATGGCTCCATTGAGGACCAAAACACACACACAGTATCAACAGATGGTGAGGACCAAAACACACCACAGCAGTATCCAGATTGTCCATTGAGACCCAAAACACACCACGGTATCCAGAGATGGCTCCATTGAGGACCAAAACACACCACCGTATCCAGAGATGGCTCCATTGAGGACCAAAACACACCACAGTATCAAGAGATGGCTCCATTGAGGACCAAAACACACAGCAGTATCCAGAGATGGCTCCATTGAGGACCAAAACACACCACAGTATCCTGAGATGGCTCCATTGAGGACCAAAACACACCACAGTATCCATAGATGGCTCCATTGAGGACCAAAACACACCACAGTATCCAGAGATGGCTCCATTGAGGACCAAAACACACCACAGTGTCAGCGATGGCTCCATTGAGGACCAAAACACACCACAGTATCCAGAGATGGCTCCATTGAGGACCAAAACACATCACAGTATCCAGAGATGGCTCCATTGAGGACCAAAACACACCACAGTATCCAGAGATGGCTCCATTGAGGACCAAAACACACCACAGTATCCAGATATGGTTCCATTGAGGACCAAAACACACCACAGTATCCAGAGATGGCTCCTTTGAGGACCAAAACACACCACAGTATCCACAGATGGCTCCATTGAGGACCAAAACACACCACCGTATCCAGAGATGGCTCCATTGAGGACCAAAACACACAGCAGTATCCAGAGATGGCTCCATTGAGGACCAAAACACACCACAGTATCCAGAGATGGCTCCATTGAGGATCAAAACACACCACAGTAACCAGAGATGGCTCCATTGAGGACCAAAACACACAGCAGTATCCAGAGATGGCTCCATTGAGGACCAAAACACACCACAGTATCCTGAGATGGCTCCATTGAGGACCAAAACACACCACAGTATCCATAGATGGCTCCATTGAGGACCAAAACACACCACAGTATCCAGAGATGGCTCCATTGAGGACCAAAACACACCACAGTATCCAGAGATGGCTCCATTGAGGACCAAAACACACAGCAGTATCCAGAGATGGATCCATTGAGGACCAAAACACACCACAGTATCCAGAGATGGCTCCATTGAGGACCAAAACACACCACAGTATCCAGAGATGGCTCCATTGAGGACCAAAACACACCACAGTATCCAGATATGGCTCCATTGAGACACAAAACACACCACAGTATCCAGAGATGGTCCACTGAGACCCAAAACACACCACGGTATCCAGAGATGGTCCATCGAGACCCAAATCACACCACAGTATCAACGGATGGCTCCATTGAGGACCAAAACACACCACAGTATCCAGAGATTGTCCATTGAGACCCAAAACACACCACGGTATCCAGAGATGGCTCCATTGAGGACCAAAACACACCACAGTATCCACAGATGGCTCCATTGAGGACCAAAACACACCACAGTATCCAGATGGCTCCATTGGTATCCATTGAGGACCAAAACACACCACAGTATCCAGAGATGGCTCCTTTGAGGACCAAAACACACCACAGTATCCACAGATGGCTCCATTGAGGACCAAAACACACCACAGGATCCAGAGATTGTCCATCGAGACCCAAAACACACCAGAGTATCAACAGATGGCTCCATTGAGGACCAAAACACACCACAGTATCCAGAGATTGTCCATTGAGACCCAAAACACACCTCAGTATCCAGACATGGCTCAATTGAGGACCAAAACACACCACAGTATCCAGAGATGGCTCCATTGAGGAATAAAACACATCACAATATCCAGAGATGGATCCAATGGGGACCAAAACACACCACAGTATCCAGAGATGGTCCATCGAGACCCAAAACACACCACAGTATCAACAGATGGCTCCATTGAGGACCAAAACACACCACAGTATCCAGAGATGGCTCCATTGAGGACCAAAACACATCACAATATCCAGAGATGGATCCAATGGGGACCAAAACACACCACAGTATCCAGAGATGGTCCATCGAGACCCAAAACACACCACAGTATCAACAGATGGCTCCATTGAGGACCAAAACACACCACAGTATCCAGAGATTGTCCATTGAGACCCAAAACACACCACGGTATCCAGAGATGGCTCCATTGAGGAGCAAAAAACACCACCGTATCCAGAGATGGCTCCATTGAGGACCAAAACACACAGCAGTATCCAGAGATGGCTCCATTGAGGACCAAAACACACCACAGTATCCTGAGATGGCTCCATTGAGGATCAAAACACACCACAGTATCCAGATATGGTTCCATTGAGGACCAAAACACACCACAGTATCCAGAGATGGCTCCTTTGAGGACCAAAACACACCACAGTATCCACAGATGGCTCCATTGAGACCCAAAACACACCACAGTATCAACAGATGTCTCCATTGAGGACCAAAACACACCACAGTATCCAGAGATTGCTCCATTGAGGACCAAAACACACCTCAGTATCCAGACATGGCTCAATTGAGGACCAAAACACACCACAGTATCCAGAGATGGCTCCATTGAGGACCAAAACACACCTCAGTATCCAGACATGGCTCCATTGAGGACCAAAACACACCACAGTATCCAGAGATGGTCCATTGAGACCCAAAACACACCACAGTATCCAGAGATGGCTCCATTGAGGACCAAAACACACCACCGTATCCAGAGATGGCTCCATTGAGGACCAAAACACACAGCAGTATCCAGAGATGGCTCCATTGAGGACCAAAACACACAGCAGTATCCAGAGATGGCTCCATTGAGGACCAAAACACACCACAGTATCCAGAGATGGCTCCATTGAGGACCAAAACACACCACAGTATCCAGAGATGGCTCCATTGAGGACCAAAACACACCACAGTATCCAGAGATGGCTCCATTGAGGACCAAAACACACCACAGTATCCATAGATGGCTTCATTGAGGACCAAAACACACTGCAGTTTCCAGATATGGCTCCATTGAGGACCAAAACACACCACAGTATCCAGAGATGGCTCCATTGAGGACCAAAACACACCACAGTATCCAGATATGGCTCCATTGAGACACAAAACACACCACAGTATCCAGAGATGGTCCATTGAGGACCAAAACACACCACAGTAACCAGAGATGGCTCCATTGAGGACCAAAACACACCACCGTATCCAGAGATGGCTCCATTGAGGACCAAAACACACCAGAGTATCCAGAGAAGGCTCCATTGAGGACCAAAACACACCACAGTATCCAGAGATGGCTCCATTGAGGACCAAAACACATCACAATATCCAGAGATGGATCCAATGGGGACCAAAACACACCACAGTATCCAGAGATGGTCCATCGAGACGGAAAACACACCACAGTATCAACAGATGGCTCCATTGAGGACCAAAACACACCAAAGTATCCAGAGATTGTCCATTGAGACCCAAAACACACCACGGTATCCAGAGATGGCTCCATTGAGGACCAAACACACCACCGTATCCAGAGATGGCTCCATTGAGGACCAAAACACACCACAGTATCAAGAGATGGCTCCATTGAGGATCAAAACACACCACAGTATCCAGATATGGTTCCATTGAGGACCAAAACACACCACAGTATCCAGAGATGGCTCCATTGAGGACCAAAACACACCACAGTGTCCATTGAGACCCAAAACACACCAGTATCCAGAGATGGCTGAGGACCAAAACACACCCATTGATGGGACCAAAACACACCACAGTATCCAGATGGCTCCATTGAGGACCAAAACACATCACATATCCAGAGATGGATCCAATGGGGACCAAAACACACCACAGTATCCAGAGATGGTCCATTGAGACCAAAACACACCACAGTATCCAGAGATGGCTCCATTGAGGACCAAAACAAACACAGAGATTGTCCAGACCCAAAACACACCAGTATCCAGAGATGGCTCCATTGAGGACCAAAACACACCGTATCCAGAGAGTATGAGGACCAAAACACACCACAGATGGCTCCATTGAGACCAAAACACACCACAGTATCCAGAGATGGCTCCATTGAGGACCAAAACACACCACAGTATCCAGAGATGGCTCCATTGAGGACCAGTATCCAGAGATGGCTGAGACCAAAACACACCACAGTATCCAGAGATGGCTCCATTGAGGACCAAAACACACCCAGTATCCAGAGATGGCTCCATTGAGGACCAAAACACACCACAGTATCCAGAGATTGTCCATTGAGACCCAAAACATGAGGACCAAAACCACCAGTATCCAGAGATGGCTCCATTGAGGACCAAAACACACCACAGTATCCAGAGATGGCTCCATTGAGGACCAAAACACACCACAGTATCCAGAGATGGCTCCATTGAGGACCAAAACACACCACAGTATCCAGAGATGGCTCCATTGAGGACCAAAACACACCACAGTATCCAGAGATGGCTCCATTGAGGACCAAAACACACCACAGTATCCAGAGATGGCTCCATTGAGGACCAAAACACACCACAGTATCCAGAGATGGCTCCATTGAGGACCAAAACACACCACAGTATCCAGAGATGGCTCCATTGAGGACCAAAACACACCACAGTATCCAGAGATGGCTCCATTGAGGACCAAAACACACCACAGTAGATGGCTTCATTGAGGACCAAAACACACTGCAGTTTCCAGATATGGCTCCATTGAGGACCAAAACACACCACAGTATCCAGAGATGGCTCCATTGAGGACCAAAACACACCACAGTATCCAGAGATGGCTCCATTGAGGACCAAAACACACCACAGTATCCAGATATGGCTCCATTGAGACACAAAACACACCACAGTATCCAGAGATGGTCCATTGAGGACCAAAACACACCACAGTAACCAGAGATGGCTCAATTGAGGACCAAAACACACCACCGTATCCAGAGATGGCTCCATTGAGGACCAAAACACACCAGAGTATCAACAGATGGCTCCATTGAGGACCAAAACACACCACAGTATCCAGAGATTTTCCATTGAGACCCAAAACACACCACAGTATCCAGAGATGGCTCCATTGGGGACCAAAACACACCACAGTATCCATAGATGGCTTCATTGAGGACCAAAACACACTGCAGTTTCCAGATATGTCTCCATTGAGGACCAAAACACACCACAGTATCCAGAGATGGCTCCATTGAGGACCAAAACACACCACAGTATCCACAGATGTCTCCATTGAGGACCAAAACACACCACAGTATCCAGAGATGGCTCCATTGAGGACCAAAACACACACAGTATCCAGAGATGGTCCATTGAGACCAAAACACACCACAGTATCAACAGATGGCTCCATTGAGGACCAAAACACACCACAGTATCCAGAGATGGCTCCATTGAGACCCAAAACACACCACAGTATCCAGAGATGGCTCCATTGAGGACCAAAACACACCTCAGTATCCAGACATGGCTCCATTGAGGACCAAAACACACCACAGTATCCAGAGATGGCTCCATTGAGGACCAAAACACACAGCAGTATCCAGAGATGGCTCCATTGAGGACCAAAACACACCACAGTATCCTGAGATGGCTCCATTGAGGACCAAAACACACCACAGTATCCATAGATGGCTCCATTGAGGACCAAAACACACCACAGTATCCAGAGATGGCTCCATTGAGGACCAAAACACACCACAGTATCCAGAGATGGCTCCATTGAGGACCAAAACACACCACAGTATCCAGAGATTGTCCATTGAGACCCAAAACACACCACGGTATCCAGATATGGCTCCATTGAGGACCAAAACACACCACAGTAACCAGAGATGGCTCCATTGAGGACCAAAACACACCACAGTATCCAGAGATGGCTCCATTGAGGACCAAAACACACCAGAGTATCCAGAGAAGGCTCCATTGAGGACCAAAACACACCACAGTATCCAGAGATTGTCCATTGAGACCCAAAACATACCACAGTATCCAGAGATGGCTCCATTGAGGACCAAAACACACAGTATCCAGACATGGCTATTGAGGACCAAAACACACCACAGTATCCAGAGATGGCCATTGAGGACCAAAACACACCACAGTATCCAGAGATGGCTCCATTGAGGACCAAAACACACAGCAGTATCCAGAGATGGCTCCATTGAGGACCAAAACACACCACAGTATCCAGAGATGGCTCCATTGAGGACCAAAACACACCACAGTATCCAGAGATGGCTCCATTGAGGACCAAAACACACACAGTATCCAGAGATGGTCCATTGAGACCAAAACACACCACAGTATCCACAGATGGCTCCATTGAGGACCAAAACACACCACAGTATCCAGAGATTGTCCATTGAGACCCAAAACACACCACAGTATCCAGAGATGGCTCCATTGAGGACCAAAACACACCTCAGTATCCAGACATGGCTCAATTGAGGACCAAAACACACAGCAGTATCCAGAGATGGCTCCATTGAGGACCAAAACACACAGCAGTATCCAGAGATGGCTCCATTGAGGACCAAAACACACCACAGTATCCTGAGATGGCTCCATTGAGGACCAAAACACACCACAGTATCCAGAGATGGCTCCATTGAGACCAAAACACACCACAGTATCCAGAGATGGTCCATTGAGGACCAAAACACACCACAGTAACAAGAGATGGCTCCATTGAGGACCAAAACACACCACAGTATCCAGAGATGGCTCCATTGAGGACCAAAACACACCAGAGTATCCAGAGAAGGCTCCATTGAGGACCAAAACACACCACAGTATCCAGAGATTGTCCATTGAGACCCAAAACATACCACAGTATCCAGAGATGGCTCCATTGAGGACCAAAACACACCTCAGTATCCAGACATGGCTCAATTGAGGACCAAAACACACCACAGTATCCAGAGATGGCTCCATTGAGACCCAAAACACACCACAGTATCCAGAGATGGCTCCATTGAGGACCAAAACACACCACAGTATCCAGAGATGGCTCCATTGAGGACCAAAAACACACCATCCAGTATCCAGTATCCAGAGATGGCTCCATTGAGGACCAAAACACACCACAGTATCCAGAGATGGCTCCATTGAGGACCAAAACACACCACAGTATCCAGAGATGGCTCCATTGAGGACCAAAACACACCACAGTATCCAGAGATGGCTCCATTGAGGACCAAAACACACCACAGTATCCAGAGATGGCTCCATTGAGGACCAAAACACACCACAGTATCCAGAGATGGCTCCATTGAGGACCAAAACACACCACAGTATCCAGAGATGGCTCCATTGAGGACCAAAACACACCACAGTATCCAGAGATGGCTCCATTGAGGACCAAAAACACACAGTATCCAGAGATGGCTCCATTGAGGACACAAAACACACCAGTATCCAGAGATGGCTCCATTGAGGACCAAAACACACCACAGTATCCAGAGATGGCTCCATTGAGGACCAAAACACACCACAGTATCCAGTATCCAGAGATGGCTCCATTGAGGACCAAAACACATCACAATATCCAGAGATGGATCCAATGGGGACCAAAACACACCACAGTATCCAGAGATGGTCCATCGAGACCCAAAACACACCACAGTATCAACAGATGGCTCCATTGAGGACCAAAACACACCACAGTATCCAGAGATGGCTCCATTGAGGACCAAAACACACCGCAGTATCCAGAGATGGCTCCATTGAGGACCAAAACACACCACAGTATCCTGAGATGGCTCCATTGAGGACCAAAACACACCACAGTATCCATAGATGGCTCCATTGAGGACCAAAACACACCACAGTATCCACAGATGGCTCCATTGAGGACCAAAACACACCACAGTATCCAGAGATGGCTCCATTGAGACCCAAAACACACCACAGTATCCAGAGATGGCTCCATTGAGGACCAAAACACAGTATCCAGAGATGGCTCCATTGAGGACCAAAACACACCAGAGTATCCAGAGATGGCTCCATTGAGGACCAAAACACACCAGAGTATCCAGAGATGGCTCCATTGAGGACCAAAACACACCACAGTATCCAGAGATGGCTCCATTGAGGACCAAAACACAAAACACACAGTATCCATAGATGGCTCCATTGAGGACCAAAACACACCACAGTATCCAGAGATGGCTCCTTTGAGGACCAAAACACACCACAGTATCCACAGATGGTTCCATTGAGGACCAAAACACACCAGAGTATCCAGAGATTGTCCATTGAGACCCAAAACACACCACAGTATCCAGAGATGGCTCCATTGAGGACCAAAACACACCACAGTATCCAGAGATGGCTCCATTGAGGACCAAAACACACCACAGTATCCAGAGATGGCTCCATTGAGGACCAAAACACATCACAATATCCAGAGATGGATCCAATGGGGACCAAAACACACCACAGTATCCAGAGATGGTCCATCAAGACCCAAAACACACCACAGTATCAACAGATGGCTCCATTGAGGACCAAAACACACCACAGTATCCAGAGATTGTCCATTGAGGACCAAAACACACCACAGTATCCAGAGATGGCTCCATTGAGGATCAAAACACACCACAGTATCCAGATATGGTTCCATTGAGGACCAAAACACACCACAGTATCCAGAGATGGCTCCTTTGAGGACCAAAACACACCACAGTATCCACAGATGGCTCCATTGAGGACCAAAACACACCAGAGTATCCAGAGATTGTCCATTGAGACCCAAAACACACCACAGTATCCAGAGATGGCTCCATTGAGGACCAAAACACACCAGAGTATCCAGAGAAGGCTCCATTGAGGACCAAAACACACCAGAGTATCCAGAGAAGGCTCCATTGAGGACCAAAACACACCAGAGTATCCAGAGATGGCTCCATTGAGGACCAAAACACACCACAGTATCCAGAGATGGCTCCATTGAGGACCAAAACACACCACAGTATCCAGAGATGGCTCCATTGAGGACCAAAACACACCACAGTATCCAGAGATGGCTCCATTGAGGACCAAAACACACCACAGTATCCAGAGATGGTCCATTGAGACCCAAAACACACCACAGTATCAACAGATGGCTCCATTGAGGACCAAAACACACCACAGTATCCAGAGATTGTCCATTGAGAACCAAAACACACCACAGTATCCAGAGATTGTCCATTGAGACCCAAAACACACCACAGTATCCAGAGATGGCTCCATTGAGGACCAAAACACACCTCAGTATCCAGACATGGCTCATTGAGGACCAAAACACACCACAGTATCCAGAGATGGCTCCATTGAGGACCAAAACACACAGCAGTATCCAGAGATGGCTCCATTGAGGACCAAAACACACCACAGTATCCTGAGATGGCTCCATTGAGGACCAAAACACACCACAGTATCCATAGATGGCTCCATTGAGGACCAAAACACACCACAGTATCCAGAGATGGCTCCATTGAGGACCAAAACACACCACAGTATCCATAGATGGCTTCATTGAGGACCAAAACACACTGCAGTTTCCAGATATGGCTCCATTGAGGACCAAAACACACCACAGTATCCAGAGATGGCTCCATTGAGGACCAAAACACACCACAGTATCCAGAGATGGCTCCATTGAGGACCAAAACACACCACAGTATCCAGAGATGGCTCCATTGAGGACCAAAACACATCACAGTATCCAGAGATGGATCCAATGGGGACCAAAACACACCACAGTATCCAGAGATGGTCCATTGAGACCAAAACACACCACAGTATCAACAGATGGCTCCATTGAGGACCAAAACACACCACAGTATCCAGAGAGTCCATTGAGACCCAAAACACACCAGTATCCAGAGATGGCTCCATTGAGGACCAAAACACACCACAGTATCCAGAGATGGCTCCATTGAGGACCAAAACACACCACAGTATCCAGAGATGGCTCCATTGAGGACCAAAACACACCACAGTATCAAGAGATGGCTCCATTGAGGATCAAAACACACCACAGTATCCAGATATGGCTCCATTGAGGACCAAAACACACCACAGTATCCAGATATGGCTCCATTGAGGACCAAAACACACCACAGTATCCAGAGATGGCTCCTTTGAGGACCAAAACACACCACAGTATCCACAGATGGCTCCATTGAGGACCAAAACACACCAGAGTATCCAGAGATTGTCCATTGAGACCCAAAACACACCACCGTATCCAGAGATGGCTCCATTGAGGACCAAAACACATCACAATATCCAGAGATGGATCCAATGGGGACCAAAACACACCACAGTATCCAGAGATGGTCCATCGAGACCCAAAACACACCACAGTATCAACAGATGGCTCCATTGAGGACCAAAACACACCACAGTATCCAGAGATTGTCCATTGAGACCCAAAACACACCACAGTATCCAGAGATGGCTCCATTGAGGACCAAAACACACCACAGTATCCAGAGATGGCTCCATTGAGGACCAAAACACACCACAGTATCCAGAGATGGCTCCATTGAGGACCAAAACACACCTCAGTATCCAGACATGGCTCAATTGAGGACCAAAACACACCACAGTATCCAGAGATGGCTCCATTGAGGACCAAAACACACAGCAGTATCCAGAGATGGTCCATTGAGACCCAAAACACACCACAGTATCAACAGATGGCTCCATTGAGGACCAAAACACACCACAGTATCCAGAGATTGTCCATTGAGACCCAAAACACACCACAGTATCCAGAGATGGCTCCATTGAGGACCAAAACACACCGCAGTATCCAGAGATGGCTCCATTGAGGACCAAAACACACCACAGTATCCAGAGATGGCTCCATTGAGGACCAAAACACACCACAGTATCCATAGATGGCTCCATTGACGACCAAAACACACCACAGTATCCAGAGATGGCTCCATTGAGGACCAAAACACACCACAGTATCCATAGATGGCTCCATTGAGGACCAAAACACACCACAGTATCCAGAGATGGCTCCATTGAGGACCAAAACACACCACAGTAAAATGGCTCCATTGAGGACCAAAACACACCACAGTATCCAGAGATGGCTCCATTGAGGACCCAAACACACCACAGTATCCAGAGATGGCTCCATTGAGGACCAAAACACACCACAGTATCCAGAGATGCTCCATTGAGGACCAAAACACACCACAGTATCCAGAGATGGCTCCATTGAGGACCAAAACACACCACAGTATCCACAGATGGCTCCATTGAGACCAAAACACACCAGAGTATCCAGAGGCTCCATTGAGGACCAAAACACACCACAGTATCCAGAGATGGCTCCATTGAGGACCAAAACACACCACAGTATCCAGAGATGGCTCCATTGAGGACCAAAACACACCACAGTATCCAGAGATGGCTCCATTGAGGACCAAAACACACCACAGTATCCAGAGATGGATCCAATGGGACCAAAACACACCACAGTATCCAGAGATGGTCCATCAAGACCCAAAACACACCACAGTATCAACAGATGGCTCCATTGAGGACCAAAACACACCACAGTATCCAGAGATGGTCCATTGAGGACCAAAACACACCACAGTATCCAGAGATGGCTCCATTGAGGACCAAAACACACCACAGTATCCAGAGATGGTCCATTGAGGACCAAAACACACCACAGTATCCAGAGATGGCTCCATTGAGGACCAAAACACACCACAGTATCCACAGATGGCTCCATTGAGGACCAAAACACACCAGAGTATCCAGAGATTGTCCATTGAGACCCAAAACACACCACAGTATCCAAAGATGGCTCCATTGAGGACCAAAACACACCACAGTATCCAGAGATGGCTCCATTGAGGACCAAAACACACCACAGTATCCACAGATGGCTCCATTGAGGACCAAAACACACCAGAGTATCCAGAGATGGCTCCATTGAGGACCAAAACACACCACAGTATCCAGAGATGGCTCCATTGAGGACCAAAACACACCACAGTATCCAGAGATGGCTCCATTGAGGACCAAAACACACCACAGTATCCAGAGATGGCTCCATTGAGGACCAAAACACACCACAGTATCCAGAGATGGTCCATTGAGACCAAAACACACCACAGTATCAACAGATGGCTCCATTGAGGACCAAAACATTGAGGACCAAAACACACCACAGTATCCAGAGATTGTCCATTGAGACCCAAAACACACCACAGTATCCAGAGATGGCTCCATTGAGGACCAAAACACACCTCAGTATCCAGACATGGCTCAATTGAGGACCAAAACACACCACAGTATCCAGAGATGGCTCCATTGAGGACCAAAACACACAGCAGTATCCAGAGATGGCTCCATTGAGGACCAAAACACACCACAGTATCCAGAGATGGCTCCATTGAGGACCAAAACACACCACAGTATCCAGAGATGGCTCCATTGAGGACCAAAACACACCACAGTATCCAGAGATGGCTCCATTGAGGACCAAAACACACCACAGTATCCAGAGATGGCTTCATTGAGGACCAAAACACACTGCAGTATCCAGACATGGCTCCATTGAGGACCAAAACACACCACAGTATCCAGAGATGGCTCCATTGAGGACCAAAACACACCACAGTATCCAGAGATGGCTCCATTGAGGACCAAAACACACCACAGTATCCAGAGATGGCTCCATTGAGGACCAAAACACATCACAATATCCAGAGATGGATCCAATGGGGACCAAAACACACCACAGTATCCAGAGATGGTCCATCGAGACCCAAAACACACCACAGTATCAACAGATGGCTCCATTGAGGACCAAAACACACCACAGTATCCAGAGATTGTCCATTGAGACCCAAAACACACCACGGTATCCAGAGATGGCTCCATTGAGGACCCAAACACACCATCGTATCCAGAGATGGCTCCATTGAGGACCAAAACACACCACAGTATCAAGAGATGGCTCCATTGAGGATCAAAACACACCACAGTATCCAGATATGGTTCCATTGAGGACCAAAACACACCACAGTATCCAGAGATGGCTCCATTGAGGACCAAAACACACCACAGTATCCAGAGATGGCTCCATTGAGGACCAAAACACACCACAGTATCCAGAGATGGCTCCATTGAGGACCAAAACACACCACAGTATCCACAGATGGCTCCATTGAGGACCAAAACACACCAGAGTATCCAGAGATTGTCCATTGAGACACAAAACACACCACCGTATCCAGAGATGGCTCCATTGAGGACCAAAACACACCACAGTGTCTAGCGATGGCTCCATTGAGGACCAAAACACACCACAGTATCCAGAGATGGCTCCATTGAGGACCAAAACACATCACAATATCCAGAGATGGATCCAATGGGGACCAAAACACACCACAGTATCCAGAGATGGTCCATCGAGACCCAAAACACACCACAGTATCAACAGATGGCTCCATTGAGGACCAAAACACACCACAGTATCCAGAGATTGTCCATTGAGACCCAAAACACACCACGGTATCCAGAGATGGCTCCATTGAGGACCAAAACACACCACAGTATCCAGAGATGGCTCCATTGAGGACCAAAACACACCACAGTATCCAGAGATGGCTCCATTGAGGACCAAAACACACCACAGTATCCAGAGATGGTCCATTGAGGACCAAAACACACCACAGTATCCAGAGTATCCAGAGATGGCTCCATTGAGACCCAAAACACACACAGTATCACAGATGGCTCCATTACCAAAACACCAGTAGATGGCTCCATTGAGGACCAAAACACACCACAGTATCCAGAGATGGCTCCATTGAGACCAAAACACACCACAGTATCCAGAGATGGCTCCATTGAGGACCAAAACACACACAGTATCCAGAGATGGCTCCATTGAGGACCAAAAACACACCAGAGATGGCTCCAGACCAAAACACACCAGTATCCAGATGGCTCCATTGAGGACCAAAACACACCACAGTATCCAGAGATGGCTCCATTGAGGACCAAAACACACCACAGTATCCAGAGATGGCTCCATTGAGGACCAAAACACACCACAGTATCCAGAGATGGCTCCATTGAGGACCAAAACACACCACAGTATCCAGAGATGGCTCCATTGAGGACCAAAACACACCACAGTATCCAGAGATGGCTCCATTGAGGACCAAAACACACCACAGTATCCAGAGATGGCTCCATTGAGGACCAAAACACACCTCAGTATCCAGAGATGGCTCCATTGAGGACCAAAACACACCACAGTATCCAGAGATGGCTCCATTGAGGACCAAAACACACCACAGTATCCAGAGATGGCTCCATTGAGGACCAAAACACACCACAGTATCCAGAGATGGCTCCATTGAGGACCAAAACACACCACAGTATCCAGAGATGGCTCCATTGAGGACCAAAACACACCACAGTATCCAGAGATGGCTCCATTGAGGACCAAAACACACAGCAGTATCCAGAGATGGCTCCATTGAGGACCAAAACACACCACAGTATCCAGAGATGGCTCCATTGAGACCAAAACACACCACAGTATCCAGAGATGGCTCCATTGAGGACCAAAACACACCACAGTATCCAGAGATGGCTCCATTGAGGACCAAAACACACCACAGTATCCAGAGATGGCTCCATTGAGGACCAAAACACACCACAGTATCCAGAGATGGCTCCATTGAGGACCAAAACACACCACAGTATCCAGAGATGGCTCCATTGAGGACCAAAACACACCACAGTATCCAGAGATGGCTCCATTGAGGACCAAAACACACCACAGTATCCAGAGATGGCTCCATTGAGGACCAAAACACACCAAAGTATCCAGAGATGTCCATTGAGACCAAAACACACCACAGTATCCAGAGATGGCTCCATTGAGGACCAAAACACACCACAGTATCCAGAGATGGCTCCATTGAGGACCAAAACACACCACAGTATCCAGAGATGGCTCCATTGAGGACCAAAACACACCACAGTATCCAGAGATGGCTCCATTGAGGACCAAAACACACCTCAGTATCCAGAGATGGCTCAATTGAGGACCAAAACACACCACAGTATCCAGAGATGGCTCCATTGAGGACCAAAACACACAGAGTATCCAGAGAAGGCTCCATTGAGGACCAAAACACACCAGAGTATCCAGAGATGGCTCCATTGAGGACCAAAACACACCACAGTATCCAGAGATGGCTCCATTGAGGACCAAAACACACCACAGTATCCAGAGATGGCTCCATTGAGGACCAAAAACACCACATCCAGAGTCCATTGAGACCCAAAACACACCACAGTATCCAGATGGCTCCATTGAGGACCAAAACACACCACAGTATCCAGAGAGATGGTCCATTGAGACCCAAAACACACCACAGTATCCAGAGATGGCTCCATTGAGGACCAAAACACACCACAGTATCCTGAGATGGCTCCATTGAGGACCAAAACACACCACAGTATCCAGAGATGGCTCCATTGAGGACCAAAACACACAGCAGTATCCAGAGATGGTCCATTGAGACCCAAAACACACCACAGTATCAACAGATGGCTCCATTGAGGACCAAAACACACCACAGTATCCAGAGATTTTCCATTGAGACCCAAAACACACCACAGTATCCAGAGATGGCTCCATTGAGGACCAAAACACACCTCAGTATCCAGACATGGCTCCATTGAGGACCAAAACACACCACAGTATCCAGAGATGGCTCCATTGAGGACCAAAACACACAGCAGTATCCAGAGATGGCTCCATTGAGGACCAAAACACACCACAGTATCCAGAGATGGCTCCATTGAGGACCAAAACACACCACAGTATCTAGAGATGGCTCCATTGAGGACTAAAACACACCACAGTATCCAAAGATGGCTCCATTGAGGACCAAAACACACCACAGTATCCAGAGATTGTCCATTGAGACCCAAAACACACCACGGTATCCAGAGATGGCTCCATTGAGGACCAAAACACACCACAGTATCCACAGATGGCTCCATTGAGGACCAAAACACACCACAGTATCCAGAGATGGCTCCATTGAGGACCAAAACACACCTCAGTATCCAGACATGGCTCAATTGAGGACCAAAACACACCACAGTATCCAGAGATGGCTCCATTGAGGACCAAAACACACCAGCAGTATCCAGAGATGGTCCATTGAGACCCAAAACACACCACAGTATCAACAGATGGCTCCATTGAGGACCAAAACACACCACAGTATCCAGAGATTGTCCATTGAGACCCAAAACACACCACAGTATCCAGAGATGGCTCCATTGAGGACCAAAACACACCTCAGTATCCAGACATGGCTCAATTGAGGACCAAAACACACCACAGTATCCAGAGATGGCTCCATTGAGGACCAAAACACACAGCAGTATCCAGAGATGGCTCCATTGAGGACCAAAACACACCACAGTATCCTGAGATGGCTCCATTGAGGACCAAAACACACCACAGTATCCATAGATGGCTCCATTGAGGACCAAAACACACCACAGTATCCAGAGATGGCTCCATTGAGGACCAAAACACACCAAAGTATCCAGAGATTGTCCATTGAGACCCAAAACACACCACGGTATCCAGAGATGGCTCCATTGAGGACCAAAACACACCACCGTATCCAGAGATGGCTCCATTGAGGACCAAAACACACCACCAGAGATGGCTCCATTGAGGACCAAAACACACCACAGTATCCAGAGATGGCTCCATTGAGGACCAAAACACACCACAGTATCCAGAGATGGCTCCATTGAGGACCAAAACACACCACAGTATCCAGAGATGGCTCCATTGAGACCCAAAACACACCACAGTATCCAGAGATGGTCCATTGAGGACCAAAACACACCACAGTAACCAGAGATGGCTCCATTGAGGACCAAAACACACCACAGTATCCAGAGATGGCTCCATTGAGGACCAAAACACACCACAGTATCCAGAGATGGCTCCATTGAGGACCAAAACACACCACAGTATCCAGAGATTGTCCATTGAGACCCAAAACACACCACAGTATCCAGAGATGGCTCCATTGAGGACCAAAACACACCACAGTATCCAGAGATGGCTCCATTGAGGACCAAAACACACCACAGTATCCAGAGATTGTCCATTGAGACCAAAAACACCACAGTATCCAGAGATGGCTCCATTGAGGACCAAAACACACAGTATCCAGAGATGGCTCCATTGAGGACCAAAACACACCACAGTATCCAGAGATGGCTCCATTGAGGACCAAAACACACCACAGTATCCAGAGATGGCTCCATTGAGGACCAAAACACACCACAGTATCCAGAGATGGCTCCATTGAGGACCAAAACACACCACAGTATCCAGAGATGGCTCCATTGAGGACCAAAACACACCACAGTATCCAGAGATGGCTCCATTGAGGACCAAAACACACCACAGTATCCAGAGATGGCTCCATTGAGGACCAAAACACACCACAGTATCCAGAGATGGCTCCATTGAGGACCAAAACACACCACAGTATCAGAGATGGCTCCATTGAGGACCAAAACACACCACAGTATCCAGAGATGGCTCCATTGAGGACCAAAACACATCACAATATCCAGAGATGGATCCAATGGGGACCAAAACACACCACAGTATCCAGAGATGGTCCATTGAGACCCAAAACACACCACAGTATCAACAGATGGCTCCATTGAGGACCAAAACACACCACAGTATCCCAGAGATGGCTCCATTGAGGACCAAAACACAAAACACACCACAGTATCCAGAGATGGCTCCATTGAGGACCAAAACACACCACAGTATCCAGAGATGGCTCCATTGAGGACCAAAACACACCACAGTATCCAGAGATGGCTCCATTGAGGACCAAAAACACACACCAGATGGCTCCATTGAGGACCAAAACACACCACAGTATCCAGAGATTGTCCATTGAGGATGGCTCCCAAAACACACCACAGTATCCAGAGATGGCTCCATTGAGGACCAAAACACACACAGTATCCAGAGATGGCTCCATTGAGGACCAAAACACACCACAGTATCCAGAGATGGCTCCATTGAGGACCAAAACACACCACAGTATCCAGAGATGGCTCCATTGAGGACCAAAACACACCACAGTATCCAGAGATGGCTCCATTGAGGACCAAAACACACCACAGATGGCTCCATTGAGGACCAAAACACACCACAGTATCCAGAGATGGCTCCATTGAGGACCAAAACACACCACAGTATCCAGAGATGGCTCCATTGAGACCAAAACACACCACAGTATCCAGAGATGGCTCCATTGAGGACCAAAACACACCACAGTATCCAGAGATGGCTCCATTGAGGACCAAAACACACCACAGTATCCAGAGATGGCTCCATTGAGGACCAAAACACACCAGTATCCAGAGAAGGCTCCATTGAGGACCAAAACACACCACAGTGTCAGATGGCTCCATTGAGGACCAAAACACACCACAGTATCCAGAGATGGCTCCATTGAGGACCAAAACACATCACAATATCCAGAGATGGATCCAATGGGGACCAAAACACACACAGTATCCAGAGATGGTCCATCGAGACGGAAAACACACCACAGTATCAACAGATGGCTCCATTGAGGACCAAAACACACACCATTGTCCATTGAGACCCAAAACACACCAGTATCCAGAGATGGCTCCATTGAGGACCAAAACACACCACAGTATCCAGAGATGGCTCCATTGAGGACCAAAACACACCACAGTATCCAGAGATGGCTCCATTGAGGACCAAAACACACCACAGTATCCAGAGATGGCTCCATTGAGGACCAAAACACACACAGTATCCATGGTCCATTGAGGACCAAAACACACCACAGTATCCAGAGATGGCTCCATTGAGGACCAAAACACACCACAGTATCCAGAGATGGCTCCATTGAGGACCAAAACACACCACAGTATCCAGAGATGGCTCCATTGAGGACCAAAACACACCACAGTATCCAGAGATGGCTCCATTGAGACCCAAAACACACCACAGTATCCAGAGATGGTCCATTGAGGACCAAAACACACCACAGTAACCAGAGATGGCTCCATTGAGGACCAAAACACACCACAGTATCCAGAGATGGCTCCATTGAGGACCAAAACACACCAGAGTATCCAGAGAAGGCTCCATTGAGGACCAAAACACACCACAGTATCCAGAGATTGTCCATTGAGACCCAAAACATACCACAGTATCCAGAGATGGCTCCATTGAGGACCAAAACACACCTCAGTATCCAGACATGGCTCAATTGAGGACCAAAACACACCACAGTATCCAGAGATGGCTCCATTGAGGACCAAAACACACAGCAGTATCCAGAGATGGCTCCATTGAGGACCAAAACACACCACAGTATCCAGAGATGGCTCCATTGAGGACCAAAACACACCACAGTATCCAGAGATGGCTCCATTGAGGACCAAAACACACCACAGTATCCAGAGATGGCTCCATTGAGGACCAAAACACACACAGTACATGGTATTGAGACACAAAACACACCATCCAGAGATGGCTCCATTGAGGACCAAAACACACCACAGTGTCTAGCGAATGCTCCATTGAGGACCAAAACACACCACAGTATCCAGAGATGGCTCCATTGAGGACCAAAACACATCACAATATCCAGAGATGGATCCAATGGGGACCAAAACACACCACAGTATCCAGAGATTGTCCATTGAGACCCAAAACACACCACGGTATCCAGAGATGGCTCCATTGAGGACCAAAACACACCACCGTATCCAGAGATGGCTCCATTGAGGACCAAAACACACCACAGTATCCAGAGATGGCTCCATTGAGGATCAAAACACACCACAGTATCCAGATATGGTTCCATTGAGGACCAAAACACACCACAGTATCCAGAGATGGCTCCTTTGAGGACCAAAACACACCACAGTATCCACAGATGGCTCCATTGAGGACCAAAACACACCAGAGTATCCAGAGATTGTCCATTGAGACCCAAAACACACCACCGTATCCAGAGATGGCTCCATTGAGGACCAAAACACACCACAGTGTCTAGCGATGGCTCCATTGAAAACCAAAACACACCACAGTATCCAGAGATGGCTCCATTGAGGACCAAAACACATCACAATATCCAGAGATGGATCCAATGGGGACCAAAACACACCACAGTATCCAGAGATGGTCCATCGAGACCCAAAACACACCACAGTATCAACAGATGGCTCCATTGAGGACCAAAACACACCACAGTATCCAGAGATTGTCCATTGAGACCCAAAACACACCACAGTATCCAGAGATGGCTCCATTGAGGACCAAAACACACAGCATTATCCAGAGATGGTCCATTGAGACCCAAAACACACCACAGTATCAACAGATGGCTCCATTGAGGACCAAAACACACCTCAGTATCCAGAGATGGCTCCATTGAGGACCAAAACACACCACAGTATCCAGAGATGGCTCCATTGAGGACCAAAACACACAGCAGTATCCAGAGATGGCTCCATTGAGGACCAAAACACCCCACAGTATCCTGAGATGGCTCCATTGAGGACCAAAACACACCACAGTATCCATAGATGGCTCCATTGATGACCAAAACACACCACAGTATCCAGAGATGGCTCCATTGAGACCCAAAACACACCACAGTATCAACAGATGGCTCCATTGAGGACCAAAACACACCACAGTATCCAGAGATTGTCCATTGAGACCCAAAACACACCACAGTATCCAGAGATGGCTCCATTGAGGACCAAAACACACCTCAGTATCCAGACATGGCTCAATTGAGGACCAAAACACACCACAGTATCCAGAGATGGCTCCATTGAGGACCAAAACACACAGCAGTATCCAGAGATGGTCCATTGAGACCCAAAACACACCACAGTATCAACAGATGGCTCCATTGAGGACCAAAACACACCACAGTATCCAGAGATGGTCCATTGAGACCCAAAACACACCACAGTATCCAGAGATGGCTCCATTGAGGACCAAAACACACTCAGTATCCAGACATGGCTCCATTGAGGACCAAAACACACCACAGTATCCAGAGATGGCTCCATTGAGGACCAAAACACACCACAGTATCCAGAGATGGCTCCATTGAGGACCAAAACACACCACAGTATCCAGAGATGGCTCCATTGAGACCCAAAACACACCACAGTATCCAGAGATGGTCCATTGAGGACCAAAACACACCACAGTAACCAGAGATGGCTCCATTGAGGACCAAAACACACCAGAGTATCCAGAGAAGGCTCCATTGAGGACCAAAACACACCACAGTGTCTAGCGATGGCTCCATTGAGGACCAAAACACACCACAGTATCCAAAGATGGCTCCATTGAGGACCAAAACACATCACAATATCCAGAGATGGATCATGGGGACCAAAACACACCACAGTATCCAGAGATGGTCCATCGAGACCAAAACACACCACAGTATCCACAGATGGCTCCATTGAGGACCAAAACACACCACAGTATCCAGAGATGGTCCATTGAGACCCAAAACACACCACAGTATCCAGAGATGGCTCCATTGAGGACCAAAACACACCACAGTATCCAGAGATGGCTCCATTGAGGACCAAAACACACCACAGTATCCAGAGATGGCTCCATTGAGGACCAAAACACACCACAGTATCCAGAGATGGCTCCATTGAGGACCAAAACACACCACAGTATCAGAGATGGCTCCATTGAGGACCAAAACACACCACAGTATCCAGAGATGGCTCCATTGAGGACCAAAACACACCACCGTATCCAGAGATGGATCCAATGGGGACCAAAACACACCACAGTATCCAGAGATGGTCCATCGAGACCCAAAACACACCACAGTATCAACAGATGGCTCCATTGAGGACCAAAACACACCACAGTATCCAGAGATTGTCCATTGAGACCCAAAACACACCACAGTATCCAGAGATGGCTCCATTGAGGACCAAAACACACCACAGTATCCAGAGATGGCTCCATTGAGGACCAAAACACACCACAGTATCCAGAGATGGCTCCATTGAGGACCAAAACACACCACAGTATCCAGAGATGGTTCCATTGAGGACCAAAACACACCACAGTATCCAGAGATGGCTCCATTGAGGACCAAAACACACCACAGTATCCAGAGATGGCTCCATTGAGGACCAAAACACACCACAGTATCCATAGATGGCTCCATTGAGGACCAAAACACACCACAGTATCCAGAGATGGCTCCATTGAGGACCAAAACACACCACAGTATCCAGAGATGGCTCCATTGAGACCCAAAACACACCACAGTATCCAGAGATGGCTCCATTGAGGACCAAAACACACCTCAGTATCCAGACATGGCTCAATTGAGGACCAAAACACACCACAGTATCCAGAGATGGCTCCATTGAGGACCAAAACACACAGCAGTATCCAGAGATGGCTCCATTGAGGACCAAAACACACCACAGTATCCAGAGATGGCTCCATTGAGGACCAAAACACACCACAGTAGTAGATGGCTCCATTGAGGACCAAAACACACCACAGTATCCAGAGATGGCTCCATTGAGGACCAAAACACACCACAGTATCCAGAGATGGCTCCATTGAGGACCAAAACACACCACAGTATCCAGAGATGGCTCCATTGAGGACCAAAACACACCACAGTATCCAGAGATGGCTCCATTGAGGACCAAAACACACCACAGTATCATGCTCCATTGAGGACCAAAACACACCACAGTATCCAGAGATGGCTCCATTGAGGACCAAAACACATCACAATATCCAGAGATGGCTCCATTGAGGACCAAAACACACCACAGTATCCAGAGATGTCCATTGAGACCCAAAACACACCACAGTATCAGAGATGGCTCCATTGAGGACCAAAACACACCACAGTATCCAGAGATGGCTCCATTGAGGACCAAAACACACCACAGTATCCAGAGATGGCTCCATTGAGGATCAAAACACACCACAGTATCCAGATATGGTTCCATTGAGGACCAAAACACACCACAGTATCCAGAGATGGCTCCTTTGAGGACCAAAACACACCACAGTATCCACAGATGGCTCCATTGAGGACCAAAACACACCACAGTATCCAGAGATGGCTCCATTGAGGACTAAAACACACCACAGTATCCAAAGATGGCTCCATTGAGGACCAAAACACACAACAGTATCCAGAGATTGTCCATTGAGACCCAAAACACACCACGGTATCCAGAGATGGCTCCATTGAGGACCAAAACACATCACAATATCCAGAGATGGATCCATGGGGACCAAAACACACCACAGTATCCAGAGATGGTCCATTGAGACCCAAAACACACCACAGTATCAACAGATGGCTCCATTGAGGACCAAAACACACCACAGTATCCAGAGATTGTCCATTGAGACCCAAAACACACCACAGTATCCAGAGATGGCTCCATTGAGGACCAAAACAAACAGTATCCAGAGATGGCTCCATTGAGGACCAAAACACACCACAGTATCCAGAGATGGCTCCATTGAGGACCAAAACACACCACAGTATCCCAGATGGCTCCATTGAGGACCAAAACACACCACAGTATCCAGAGATGGCTCCATTGAGGACCAAAACACACCACAGTATCCAGAGATGGCTCCATTGAGGACCAAAACACACCACAGTATCCAGAGATGGCTCCATTGAGGACCAAAACACACCACAGTATCCAGAGATGGCTCCATTGAGACCCAAAACACACCACAGTATCCAGAGATGGCTCCATTGAGGACCAAAACACACCACAGTATCCAGAGATGGCTCCATTGAGGACCAAAACACACCACAGTATCCAGAGATGGCTCCATTGAGGACCAAAACACACCACAGTATCCAGAGATGGCTCCATTGAGGACCAAAACACACCACAGTATCCAGAGATGGCTCCATTGAGGACCAAAACACACCACAGTATCCAGAGATGGCTCCATTGAGGACCAAAACACACCACAGTATCCAGAGATGGCTCCATTGAGGACCAAAACACACCACAGTATCCAGAGATGGCTCCATTGAGGACCAAAACACACCACAGTATCCAGAGATGGCTCCATTGAGGACCAAAACACACCACAGTATCCAGAGATGGCTCCATTGAGGACCAAAACACACCACAGTATCCAGAGATGGCTCCATTGAGGACCAAAACACACCACAGTATCCAGAGATGGCTCCATTGAGGACCAAAACACACCACAGTATCCAGAGATGGCTCCATTGAGGACCAAAACACACCACAGTATCCAGAGATGGCTCCATTGAGGACCAAAACACACCACAGTATCCAGAGATGGCTCCATTGAGGACCAACACACACCACAGTATCCAGAGATGGCTCCATTGAGGACCAAAACACACCACAGTATCCAGAGATGGCTCCATTGAGGACCAAAACACACCACAGTATCCAGAGATGGCTCCATGAGGACCAAAACACACCACAGTATCCAGAGATGGCTCCATTGAGGACCAAAACACACCACAGTATCCAGAGATGGCTCCATTGAGGACCAAAACACACACACAGTATCCAGAGATGGCTCCATTGAGGACCAAAACACACCACAGTATCCAGAGATGGCTCCATTGAGGACCAAAACACACCACAGTATCCAGAGATGGCTCCATTGAGGACCAAAACACACCACAGTATCCAGAGATGGCTCCATTGAGGACCAAAACACACCACAGTATCCAGAGATGGCTCCATTGAGGACCAAAACACACCACAGTATCCAGAGATGGCTCCATTGAGGACCAAAACACACCAGTATCCAGAGAGTGTCCATTGAGACCAGTATCCAGAGATGGCTCCATTGAGGACCAAAACACACCACAGTATCCAGAGATGGCTCCATTGAGGACCAAAAAACACATCCATCCAGTATCCAGAGATGGTCCATTGAGACCCAAAACACACCACAGTATCAACAGATGGCTCCATTGAGGACCAAAACACACCACAGTATCCAGAGATGGTCCATTGAGACCCAAAACACACCACAGTATCCAGAGATGGCTCCATTGAGGACCAAAACACACCAGTATCCAGAGATGGTCCATTGAGACCCAAAACACACCACAGTATCCAGAGATGGCTCCATTCAGTATCCAGAGATGGCTCCATTGAGGACCAAAACACACCACAGTATCCAGAGATGGCTCCATTGAGGACCAAAACACACCACAGTATCCAGAGATGGCTCCATTGAGGACCAAAACACACCACAGTATCCAGAGATGGCTCCATTGAGGACCAAAACACACCACAGTATCCAGAGATGGTCCATTGAGACCCAAAACACACCACAGTATCAACAGATGGCTCCATTGAGGACCAAAACACACCACAGTATCCAGAGATTGTCCATTGAGACCCAAAACACACCACAGTATCCAGAGATGGCTCCATTGAGGACCAAAACACACCTCAGTATCCAGACATGGCTCAATTGAGGACCAAAACACACCACAGTATCCAGAGATGGCTCCATTGAGGACCAAAACACACACAGTATCCAGAGATGGTCCATTGAGACCCAAAACACACCACAGTATCAACAGATGGCTCCATTGAGGACCAAAACACACCACAGTATCCAGAGATGGTCCATTGAGACCCAAAACACACCACAGTATCCAGAGATGGCTCCATTGAGGACCAAAACACACCTCAGTATCCAGACATGGCTCCATTGAGGACCAAAACACACCACAGTATCCAGAGATGGCTCCACTGAGGACCAAAACACACAGCAGTATCCAGAGATGGCTCCATTGAGGACCAAAACACACCACAGTATCCAGAGATGGCTCCATTGAGGACCAAAACACACCACAGTATCCAGATGGCTCCATTGGACCAAAACACACCACAGTATCCAGAGATGGCTCCATTGAGACCCAAAACACACCACAGTATCCACAGATGGCTCCATTGAGGACCAAAACACACCACAGTATCCAGAGATTGTCCATTGAGACCAAAACACACCACAGTATCCAGAGATGGCTCCATTGAGGACCAAAACACACCACAGTATCCAGACATGGCTCCATTGAGGACCAAAACACACCACAGTATCCAGAGATGGCTCCATTGAGGACCAAAACACCACAGTATCCAGAGATGGCTCCATTGAGGACCAAAACACACCACAGTATCCAGATGGCTCCATTGAGGACCAAAACACACCACAGTATCCAGAGATTGTCCATTGAGACCCAAAACACACCACAGTATCCAGAGATGGCTCCATTGAGGACCAAAACACACCTCAGTATCCAGACATGGCTCCATTGAGGACCAAAACACACCACAGTATCCAGAGATGGCTCCATTGAGGACCAAAACACACAGCAGTATCCAGAGATGGCTCCATTGAGGACCAAAACACACCACAGTATCCTGAGATGGCTCCATTGAGGACCAAAACACACCACAGTATCCATAGATGGCTCCATTGAGGACCAAAACACACCACAGTATCCAGAGATGGCTCCATTGAGGACCAAAACACACCACAGTATCCATAGATGGCTTCATTGAGGACCAAAACACACTGCAGTTTCCAGATATGGCTCCATTGAGGACCAAAACACACCACAGTATCCAGAGATGGCTCCATTGAGGACCAAAACACACCACAGTATCCAGAGATGGCTCCATTGAGACCCAAAACACACCACAGTATCCAGAGATGGTCCATTGAGGACCAAAACACACCACAGTAACCAGAGATGGTCCATTGAGGACCAAAACACACCACAGTAACCAGAGATGGCTCCATTGAGGACCAAAACACACCACAGTAACCAGAGATGGCTCCATTGAGGACCAAAACACACCACAGTATCCAGAGATGGCTCCATTGAGGACCAAAACACACCAGAGTATCCAGAGAAGGCTCCATTGAGGACCAAAACACACCACAGTATCCAGAGATTGTCCATTGAGACCCAAAACATACCACAGTATCCAGAGATGGCTCCATTGAGGACCAAAACACACCTCAGTATCCAGACATGGCTCATTGAGGACCAAAACACACCACAGTATCCAGAGATGGCTCCATTGAGGACCAAAACACACACAGTATCCAGAGATGGCTCCATTGAGGACCAAAACACACCACAGTATCCAGAGATGGCTCCATTGAGGACCAAAACACACCACAGTATCCAGAGATGGCTCCATTGAGGACCAAAACACACCACAGTATCCAGAGATGGCTCCATTGAGGACCAAAACACACCACAGTATCCAGATATGGCTCCATTGAGACCAAAACACACCAGGTATCCAGAGAAGGCTCCATTGAGGACCAAAACACACCACAGTATCCAGAGATGGCTCCATTGAGGACCAAAACACACCACAGTATCCAGAGATGGATGGACCAAAACACTCCATCCAGAGATGAGGACCAAAACACACCACAGTATCCAGAGATGGTCCATTGAGACCCAAAACACACCACAGTATCCAGAGATGGCTCCATTGAGGACCAAAACACACCACAGTATCCAGAGATGGCTCCATTGAGGACCAAAACACACCACAGTATCCAGAGATGGCTCCATTGAGGACCAAAACACACCACAGTATCCAGAGATGGCTCCATTGAGGACCAAAACACACCACAGTATCCAGAGATGGCTCCATTGAGGACCAAAACACACCACAGTATCCACAGATGGCTCCATTGAGGACCAAAACACACCAGAGTATCCAGAGATTGTCCATTGAGACCCAAAACACACCACAGTATCCAGAGATGGCTCCATTGAGGACCAAAACACACAGCATTATCCAGAGATGGTCCATTGAGACCCAAAACACACCACAGTATCAACAGATGGCTCCATTGAGGACCAAAACACACCACAGTATCCAGAGATTGTCCATTGAGACCCAAAACACACCACAGTATCCAGAGATGGCTCCATTGAGGACCAAAACACACCACCGTATCCAGAGATGGCTCCATTGAGGACCAAAACACACCACAGTATCCAGAGATGGCTCCATTGAGGACCAAAACACACCACAGTATCCAGCGATGGTCCATTGAGAACCAAAACACACCACAGTATCCAGAGATGGCTCCATTGAGGACCAAAACACACCACAGTATCCAGAGATGGCTCCATTGAGGACCAAAACACACCACAGTATCCAGAGATGGCTCCATTGAGGACCCAAAACACACCACAGTATCCAGAGATGGCTCCATTGAGGACCAAAACACACCACAGTATCCAGAGATGGCTCCATTGAGGACCAAAACACACCACAGTATCCAGAGATGGCTCCATTGAGGACCAAAACACACCACAGTATCCAGAGATGGCTCCATTGAGGACCAAAACACACCACAGTATCCAGAGATGGCTCCATTGAGGACCAAAACACACCACAGTATCCAGAGATGGCTCCATTGAGGACCAAAACACACCACAGTATCCAGAGATGGCTCCATTGAGGACCAAAACACACCACAGTATCCAGAGATGGCTCCATTGAGGATCAAAACACACCACAGTATCCAGATATGGTTCCATTGAGGACCAAAACACACCACAGTATCCAGAGATGGCTCCATTGAGGACCAAAACACACCACAGTATCCAGAGATGGCTCCATTGAGGACCAAAACACACCACAGTATCCAGAGATGGCTCCATTGAGGACCAAAACACACCACAGTATCCAGAGATGGCTCCATTGAGGACCAAAACACACCACAGGATCCAGAGATGGTCCATTGAGACCCAAAACACACCACAGTATCAACAGATTGCTCCATTGAGGACCAAAACACACCACAGTATCCAGAGATGGCTCCATTGAGGACCAAAACACACCACAGTATCCAGAGATGGCTCCATTGAGGACCAAAACACACCACAGTAACCAGAGATGGCTCCATTGAGGACCAAAACACACCACCGTATCCAGAGATGGCTCCATTGAGGACCAAAACACACCACAGTATCCAGAGATGGCTCCATTGAGGACCAAAACACACCACAGTATCCAGAGATGGCTCCATTGAGGACCAAAACACACCACAGTATCCATAGATGGCTCCATTGAGGACCAAAACACACCACAGTATCCAGAGATGGCTCCATTGAGGACCAAAACACACCACAGTATCCAGAGATGGCTCCATTGAGGACCAAAACACACCAGAGTATCCAGAGAAGGCTCCATTGAGGACCAAAACACACCACAGTGTCTAGCGATGGCTCCATTGAGGACCAAAACACACCACAGTATCCAGAGATGGCTCCATTGAGGACCAAAACACATCACAATATCCAGAGATGGATCCAATGGGGACCAAAACACACCACAGTATCCAGAGATGGTCCATCGAGACCCAAAACACACCAGAGTATCCAGAGATTGTCCATTGAGACCCAAAACACACCACAGTATCAACAGATGGCTCCATTGAGGACCAAAACACACCACAGTATCCAGAGATTGTCCATTGAGACCCAAAACACACCACAGTATCCAGAGATGGCTCCATTGAGGACCAAAACACACCACAGTATCCAGAGATGGCTCCATTGAGGACCAAAACACACCACAGTATCCAGAGATGGCTCCATTGAGGACCAAAACACACAGCATTATCCAGAGAGTCCATTGAGACCCAAAACACACCACAGTATCAACAGATGGCTCCATTGAGGACCAAAACACACCACAGTATCCAGAGATTGTCCATTGAGACCAAAACACACCACAGTATCCAGAGATGGCTCCATTGAGGACCAAAACACACCTCAGTATCCAGAGATGGCTCCATTGAGGACCAAAACACACCACAGTATCCAGAGATGGCTCCATTGAGGACCAAAACACACCACAGTATCCAGAGATGGCTCCATTGAGGACCAAAACACACCACAGTATCCAGAGATGGCTCCATTGAGGACCAAAACACACCACAGTATCCAGAGATGGCTCCATTGAGGACCAAAACACACCACAGTATCCAGAGATGGCTCCATTGAGGACCAAAACACACCACAGTATCCCAGATGGCTCCATTGAGGACCAAAACACACCACAGTATCCAGAGATGGCTCCATTGAGGACCAAAACACACCACAGTATCCAGAGATGGCTCCATTGAGACCAAAACACACCACAGTATCCAGAGATGGTCCATTGAGGACCAAAACACACCACAGTATCCAGAGATGGCTCCATTGAGGACCAAAACACACCACAGTATCCAGAGATGGCTCCATTGAGGACCAAAACACACCACAGTATCCAGAGATGGCTCCATTGAGGACCAAAACACACCACAGTATCCAGAGATTGTCCATTGAGACCCAAAACACACCACAGTATCCAGAGATGGCTCCATTGAGGACCAAAACACACCACAGTATCCAGAGATGGCTCCATTGAGGACCAAAACACACCACAGTATCCAGAGATGGCTCCATTGAGGACCAAAACACACAGCAGTATCCAGAGATGGCTCCATTGAGGACCAAAACACACCACAGTATCCATAGATGGCTCCATTGAGGACCAAAACACACCACAGTATCCAGAGATGGCTCCATTGAGGACCAAAACACACCACAGTATCCATAGATGGCTTCATTGAGGACCAAACACACTGCAGTTTCCAGAGATGGCTCCATTGAGGACCAAAACACACCACAGTATCCAGAGATGGCTCCATTGAGGACCAAAACACACCACAGTATCCAGTAGGCTCCATTGAGGACCAAAACACACCACATGATTGCTCCATTGAGGACCAAAACACACCACAGTATCCAGAGATGGCTCCATTGAGGACCAAAACACATCACAGTATCCAGAGATGGCTCCATTGAGGACCAAAACACACCACAGTATCCAGAGATGGTCCATTGAGAGACCCAAAACACACCACAGTATCCAGAGATGGCTCCATTGAGGACCAAAACACACCACAGTATCCAGAGATGGCTCCATTGAGGACCAAAACACACCACAGTATCCAGAGATGGCTCCATTGAGGACCAAAACACACCACAGTATCCAGAGATGGCTCCATTGAGGACCAAAACACACCACAGTATCCAGAGATGGCTCCATTGAGGACCAAAACACACCACAGTATCCAGAGATGGCTCCATTGAGGACCAAAACACACCACAGTATCCAGAGAGTCCATTGAGACCCAAAACACACCACAGTATCCAGAGATGGCTCCATTGAGGACCAAAACACACCACAGTATCCAGAGATGGCTCCATTGAGGACCAAAACACACCACAGTATCCAGAGATGGCTCCATTGAGGACCAAAACACATCACAATATCCAGAGATGGATGGGGACCAAAACACACCACAGTATCCAGAGATGGTCCATCGAGACCCAAAACACACCACAGTATCAACAGATGGCTCCATTGAGGACCAAAACACACCACAGTATCCAGAGATTGTCCATTGAGACCCAAAACACACCACAGTATCCAGAGATGGCTCCATTGAGGACCAAAACACACCAGTATCCAGAGATGGCTCCATTGAGGACCAAAACACACCACAGTATCCAGAGATGGCTCCACAGTATCCAGAGATGGCTCCATTGAGGACCAAAACACACCACAGTATCCAGAGATGGCTCCATTGAGGACCAAAACACACCACAGTATCCAGAGATGGCTCCATTGAGGACCAAAACACACCACAGTATCCAGAGATGGCTCCATTGAGGACCAAAACACACCACAGTATCCAGAGATGGCTCCATTGAGGACCAAAACACACCACAGTATCCAGAGATGGCTCCATTGAGGACCAAAACACACCACAGTATGTCCATTGAGGACCAAAACACACCACAGTATCCAGAGATGGCTCCATTGAGGACCAAAACAACCACAGTACAGAGATGGCTCCATTGAGGACCAAAACACACCACAGTATCCAGAGATGGCTCCATTGAGGACCAAAACACACCACAGTATCCAGAGATGGCTCCATTGAGGACCAAAACACACCACAGTATCACAGATGGCTCCATTGAGGACCAAAACACACCACAGTATCCAGAGATTGTCCATTGAGACCCAAAACACACCACAGTATCCAGAGATGGCTCCATTGAGGACCGAAACACACCACCACAGTATCCAGAGATGGCTCCATTGAGGACCAAAACACACCACAGTATCCAGAGATGGCTCCATTGAGGACCAAAACACACCACAGTATCCAGAGATGGCTCCATTGAGGACCAAAACACACCACAGTATCCAGAGATGGCTCCATTGAGGACCAAAACACACACAGTATCCAGAGATGGCTCCATTGAGGACCAAAACACACCACAGTATCCAGAGATGGCTCCATTGAGGACCAAAACACACCACAGTATCCACAGATGGCTCCATTGAGGACCAAAACACACCACAGTATCCAGAGATTGCTCCATTGAGGACCAAAACACACCACAGTATCCAGAGATGGCTCCATTGAGGACCAAAACACACCACAGTATCCAGAGATGGCTCCATTGAGGACCAAAACACACCACAGTATCCAGAGATGGCTCCATTGAGGACCAAAACACACAGCAGTATCCAGAGATGGCTCCATTGAGGACCAAAACACACCACAGTATCCAGAGATGGCTCCATTGAGGACCAAAACACACCACAGTATCCAGAGATTGTCCATTGAGACCAAAACACACCACAGTATCCAGAGATGGCTCCATTGAGGACCAAAACACACCTCAGTATCCAGAGATGGCTCCATTGAGGACCAAAACACACCACAGTATCCAGAGATGGCTCCATTGAGGACCAAAACACACCACAGTATCCAGAGATGGCTCCATTGAGGACCAAAACACACCACAGTATCCAGAGATGGCTCCATTGAGGACCAAAACACACCACAGTATCCAGAGATGGCTCCATTGAGGACCAAAACACACCACAGTATCCAGAGATGGCTCCATTGAGGACCAAAACACACCACAGTATCCAGAGATGGCTTCATTGAGGACCAAAACACACTGCAGTTTCCAGATATGGCTCCATTGAGGACCAAAACACACCACAGTATCCAGAGATGGCTCCATTGAGGACCAAAACACACCACAGTATCCAGAGATGGCTCCATTGAGACCAAAACACACCACAGTATCCAGAGATGGCTCCATTGAGGACCCAAACACACCACATTGAGACCAAAACACACCACAGTATCCAGAGATGGCTCCATTGAGGACCAAAACACACCACAGTATCCAGAGATGGCTCCATTGAGGACCAAAACACACCACAGTATCCAGAGATGGCTCCATTGAGGACCAAAACACACCACAGTATCCAGAGATGGCTCCATTGAGGACCAAAACACACCACAGTATCCAGAGATGTCCATTGAGACCCAAAACACACCACAGTATCCAGAGATGGCTCCATTGAGGACCAAAACACACCTCAGTATCCAGAGATGGCTCCATTGAGGACCAAAACACACCACAGTATCCAGAGATGGCTCCATTGAGGACCAAAACACACAGCAGTATCCAGAGATGGCTCCATTGAGGACCAAAACACACCACAGTATCCAGAGATGGCTCCATTGAGGACCAAAACACACCACAGTAGTCCATTGAGGACCAAAACACACCACAGTATCCAGAGATGGCTCCATTGAGGACCAAAACACACCACAGTATCCAGAGATGGCTCCATTGAGGACCAAAACACACCAGAGTATCCAGAGATGGCTCCATTGAGGACCAAAACACACCACAGTATCAGAGATGGCTCCATTGAGGACCAAAACACACCACAGTATCCAGAGATGGCTCCATTGAGGACCAAAAACACCACAGTATCCAGAGATGGTCCATTGAGACCCAAAACACACCACAGTATCCAGAGATGGCTCCATTGAGGACCAAAACACACCACAGTATCCAGAGATGGCTCCATTGAGGACCAAAACACACCACAGTATCCAGAGATGGCTCCATTGAGGACCAAAACACACCACAGTATCCAGAGATGGCTCCATTGAGGACCAAAACACACCACAGTATCCAGAGATGGCTCCATTGAGACCAAAACACACCACAGTATCCAGAGATGGCTCCATTGAGGACCAAAACACCACAAATCCAGAGATGGTCCATTGAGACCCAAAACACACCACAGTATCCACAGATGGCTCCATTGAGGACCAAAACACACCACAGTATCCAGAGATTGTCCATTGAGACCCAAAACACACCACAGTATCCAGAGATGGCTCCATTGAGGACCAAAACACACCTCAGTATCCAGACATGGCTCCATTGAGGACCAAAACACACCGCAGTATCCAGAGATGGCTCCATTGAGGACCAAAACACAACACAGTATCCAGAGATGGCTCCATTGAGGACCAAAACACACCACAGTATCCAGACATGGCTCCATTGAGGACCAAAACACACCACAGTATCCAGAGATGGCTCCATTGAGGACCAAAACACACCACAGTATCCAGAGATGGCTCCATTGAGGACCAAAACACACCACAGTATCCACAGATGGCTCCATTGAGGACCAAAACACACCACAGTATCCAGAGATTGTCCATTGAGGACCAAAACACACCACAGTATCCAGAGATGGCTCCATTGAGGACCAAAACACACCACAGTATCCAGAGATGGCTCCATTGAGGACCAAAACACACCACAGTATCCAGAGATGGCTCCATTGAGGACCAAAACACACACAGTATCCAGATGGCTCCATTGAGGACCAAAACACACCACAGTATCCAGAGATGGCTCCATTGAGGACCAAAACACACCACAGTATCCAGATGGCTCCATTGAGGACCAAAACACACACAGTATCCAGAGATGGTCCATTGAGGACCAAAACACACCACAGTATCCAGAGATGGCTCCATTGAGGACCAAAACACACCACAGTATCCAGAGATGGCTCCATTGAGACCAAAACACACCACAGTATCCAGAGATGGCTCCATTGAGGACCAAAACACACCACAGTATCCAGAGATGGTCCATTGAGGACCAAAACACACCACAGTATCCAGAGATGGCTCCATTGAGGACCAAAACACACCACAGTATCCAGAGATGGCTCCATTGAGGACCAAAACACACCACAGTATCCAGAGATGGCTCCATTGAGGACCAAAACACACACAGTATCCAGAGTGCTCCATTGAGACCCAAAACACCACAGTATCCAGAGATGGCTCCATTGAGGACCAAAACACACCACAGTATCCAGAGATGGCTCCATTGAGGACCAAAACACACCACAGTATCCAGAGATGGCTCCATTGAGGACCAAAACACACCACAGTATCCAGAGATGGCTCCATTGAGGACCAAAACACACCACAGTATCCAGAGATGGCTCCATTGAGGACCAAAACACACCACAGTATCCAGAGATGGCTCCATTGAGGACCAAAACACACCACAGTATCCAGAGATGGCTCCATTGAGGACCAAAACACACCAGAGTACCAGAGATGGTCCATTGAGGACCAAAACACACCACAGTATCCAGAGATGGCTCCATTGAGGACCAAAACACACCACAGTATCCAGAGATGGCTCCATTGAGGACCAAAACACACCACAGTATCCAGAGATGGCTCCATTGTCCAGGACCAAAAACACACAGTATCAACAGATGGCTCCATTGAGGACCAAAACACAGTATCCAGAGGCTCCATTGAGGACCCAAAACACACCACAGTATCCAGAGATGGCTCCATTGAGGACCAAAACACACCACAGTATCCAGAGATGGTCCATTGAGACCCAAAACACACCACAGTATCCAGAGATGGCTCCATTGAGGACCAAAACACACCACAGTATCCAGAGATGGCTCCATTGAGGACCAAAACACACCACAGTATCCAGAGATGGCTCCATTGAGGACCAAAACACACACAGTATCCAGAGATGGTCCATTGAGACCCAAAACACACCACAGTATCCACAGATGGCTCCATTGAGGACCAAAACACACCACAGTATCCAGAGATGGTCCATTGAGACCCAAAACACACCACAGTATCCAGAGATGGCTCCATTGAGGACCAAAACACACCACAGTATCCAGAGATGGCTCCAATTGAGGACCAAAACACACCACAGTATCCAGAGATGGCTCCATTGAGGACCAAAACACACCACAGTATCCAGAGATGGCTCCATTGAGGACCAAAACACACCACAGTATCCAGAGATTGTCCATTGAGACCCAAAACACACCACAGTATCCAGAGATGGCTCCATTGAGGACCAAAACACACCACACTATCCAGAGATGGCTCCATTGAGGACCAAAACACACCACAGTATCCATAGATGGCTTCATTGAGGACCAAAACACACTGCAGTTTCCAGATATGGCTCCATTGAGGACCAAAACACACCACAGTATCCAGAGATGGCTCCATTGAGGACCAAAACACACCACAGTATCCAGAGATGGCTCCATTGAGGACCAAAACACACCACAGTATCCAGAGATGGCTCCATTGAGGACCAAAACACACCACAGTATCCAGAGATGGCTCCATTGAGGACCAAAACACACCACAGTATCCAGAGATGGCTCCATTGAGGACCAAAACACACCACAGTATCCAGAGATGGCTCCATTGAGGACCAAAACACACCAGAGTATCCAGAGATGGCTCCATTGAGGACCAAAACACACCACAGTATCCAGAGATGGCTCCATTGAGGACCAAAACACACCACAGTATCCAGAGATGGCTCCATTGAGGACCAAAACACACCACAGGATCCAGAGATGGTCCATTGAGACCAAAACACACCACAGTATCCAGAGATGGCTCCATTGAGGACCAAAACACACCACAGTATCCAGAGATGGCTCCATTGAGGACCAAAACACACCACAGTATCCAGAGATGGCTCCATTGAGGACCAAAACACACCACATATCCAGAGATGGTCCATTGGGGACCAAAACACACCACAGTCCAGAGATCCATTGAGACCCAAAACACACCACAGAGATGGCTCCATTGAGGACCAAAACACACCACAGTATCCAGAGATGGCTCCATTGAGGACCAAAACACACCACAGTATCCAGAGATGGCTCCATTGAGGACCAAAACACACCACAGTATCCAGAGATGGCTCCATTGAGGACCAAAACACACCACAGTATCCAGAGATGGCTCCATTGAGGACCAAAACACACCACAGTATCCAGAGATGGCTCCATGAGGACCAAAACACACCACAGTATCCAGAGATGGCTCCATTGAGGACCAAAACACACCACAGTATCCAGAGATGGCTCCATTGAGGACCAAAACACACCACAGTATCCAGAGATGGCTCCATTGAGGACCAAAACACACCACAGTATCCAGAGATGGCTCCATTCCAGTATCCAGAGATGGCTCCAAACCAAAACACACCACAGTATCCAGAGATGGTCCATTGAGACCCAAAACACACCACAGTATCCACAGATGGCTCCATTGAGGACCAAAACACACCACAGTATCCAGAGATGGCTCCATTGAGGACCAAAACACACCACAGTATCCAGAGATGGCTCCATTGAGGACCAAAACACACCACAGTATCCTGAGATGACTCCATTGAGGACCAAAACACACCACAGTATCCAGAGATGGCTCCATTGAGACCAAAACACACCACAGTATCCAGAGATGGTCCATTGAGGACCAAAACACACCACAGTATCCAGAGATGGCTCCATTGAGGACCAAAACACACCACAGTATCCAGAGATGGCTCCATTGAGGACCAAAACACACCAGAGTATCCAGAGAAGGCTCCATTGAGGACCAAAACACACCACAGTATCCATAGATTGTCCATTGAGACCCAAAACATACCACAGTATCCAGAGATGGCTCCATTGAGGACCAAAACACACCACAGTATCCAGAGATGGTCCATTGAGGACCAAAACACACCAGCAGTATCCAGAGATGGCTCCATTGAGGACCAAAACACACACAGTATCCATAGATGGCTCCATTGAGGACCAAAACACACCACAGTATCCAGAGATGGCTCCATTGAGGACCAAAACACACCACAGTATCCAGAGATGGCTCCATTGAGGACCAAAACACACCACAGTATCCATAGATGGCTC
This sequence comes from Oncorhynchus tshawytscha, assembly GCF_018296145.1. Lineage (NCBI taxonomy): Eukaryota > Metazoa > Chordata > Actinopteri > Salmoniformes > Salmonidae > Oncorhynchus > Oncorhynchus tshawytscha. The sequence goes on from NC_056448.1 coordinate 50,992,189, forward strand.
CATTGAGGACCAAAACACACCACAGTATCCAGAGATGGCTCCATTGAGGACCAAAACACACCACAGTATCCAGAGATGGCTCCATTGAGGACCAAAACACACCACAGTATCCAGAGATGGCTCCATTGAGGACCAAAACACACCACAGTATCCAGATATGGCTCCATTGAGACACAAAACACACCACAGTATCCAGAGATGGTCCATTGAGGACCAAAACACACCACAGTAACCAGAGATGGCTCCATTGGCTCCAAATTCAACTTATTTCCTTCACAGTTCACTACTTTGACCCTGGTCAACAGTAGTACACTATATTATAGTAGTTCTGCTCGTCATTGGTTTGAAGCTCAATGTTAAATTCAAACCTCCCTTAACCAATGTGATATTGATGTCGATGACAAATCAACTTGATTGGAGATGTACAACACACTCCCGCCACTCGCCATTTTCCGTTTGGCCGTTAACGAGAACCACTATACCATATTTTTGACAGGGTCGTTAGCATTAGGGTTGTTAGCATTTTTTTTGTCCAAACCTAGTTCATATTCTAGACATGGGATTAAAGCGAGGCTACGGAGTCCATAAGGTCCATTAGACTTGGATGCATTTGGACTGAATAAGTTTGTTGTTGCAAACTTTGGGAAAACTGCCACTCTGCCATTTAGGTTAGTATTGTGGAGTAACTACAATGTTGTTGATCCATCCTCAGTTTTCTCTTACCCCCTTTCTCAAAGGGATAATCAATGTCTGCTTTCTTTTGATTCATTTTAGTGTTCCCTACAGGGCTTATATCAGGTCTGTATCTATAAGACAGACTCTAGTGTTGTTCTAGTGTTCCCTACAGGGCTTATATCAGGTCTGTAACTATAAGACAGACTCTAGTGTTGTTCTAGTGTTCCCTACAGGGCTTATATCAGGTCTGTATCTATGGGACAGACTCTAGTGTTGTTCTAGTGTTCCCTATAGGGCTTATATCAGGTCTGTATCTATGGGACAGACTATAGTGTTGTTCTAGTGTTCCCTACAGGGCTTATATCAGGTCTGTATCTATGGGACAGACTCTAGTGTTGTTCTAGTGTTCCCTATAGGGCTTATATCAGGTCTGTATCTATGGGACAGACTATAGTGTTGTTCTAGTGTTCCCTACAGGGCTTATATCAGGTCTGTATCTATGGGACAGACTCTAGTGCTGTTCTTGCAGCAGCAGAGGAGGTTTAGATTCACCTGGTTTGTTACAGGTCCCCTGCTGCCCTCTAGTGGTAACAGAGAGGATTGAGGCTCTGGTTTGTGCCTGAACTGTCACAGAGAGGCTCTCATCTGGGTTTGAATTGTCACAGAAAGGAGAGAGGTTCTAGTCTTGGCCTGAACTGGATAAATTAGAGGAGAGAGGTTTTAGTCTGGGCCTGAACTGGAGAGATCAGAGGAGAGAGGTCCTGGTCTGGGTCTGAACTTGGGAGATGAGAGGGTTAGGTTTTGACAGAGGAAGACAGATCTACTGAACACTGTACAATCCCACACTGAGACTGGTCTCTCTCTTGCCCTCTCTCTCTGTGCTAGCCGCTTGGGTCCCTCTCTCTCTGTTCTAGAAGCTAGGGTTTCTCTCTCTCTGTTCTAGAAGCTAGGGTTTCTCTCTCTCTGTTCTAGAAGCTAGGGTTTCTCTCTCTCTGTTCTAGAAGCTAGGGTTTCTCTCTCTCTGTTCTAGAAGCTAGGGTTTCTCTCTCTCTGTTCTAGAAGCTAGGGTTTCTCTCTCTTTGTTCTAGAAGCTAGGGTTTCTCTCTCTCTGTTCGAGAAGCTAGGGTGTCTCTTGCTATCTGTTCTAGAAGCTAGAGTTTCTCTCTCTCTGTTCTAGAAGCTAGGGTTTCTCTCTCTCTGTTCTAGAAGCTAGGGTTTCTCTCTCTGTTCTAGAAGATAGGGTTTCTCTCTATTCTAGCAGCTAGGGATTCTCTCTCTCTGTTCTAGATGCTAGGGATTCTCTCTCTCTGTTCTAGAAGCTAGGGTTTCTCTCTCTCTCTGTTCTAGAAACTAGGGTTTCTCTCTCTGTTCTAGAAGCTAGGGTTTCTCTCTCTGTTCTAGATGCTAGGGTTTCTCTCTCTATTCTAGCAGCTAGGGATTATCTCTCTCTGTTCTAGAAGCTAGGGTTTCTCTCTCTGTTCTAGAAGCTAGGGTTTCTCTCTCTATTCTAGCAGCTAGGGATTCTCTCTCTCTGTTCTAGAAGCTAGGGTTTCTCTCTCTCTCTGTTCTAGAAGCTAGGGTTTCTCTCTCTCTGTTCTAGATGCTAGGGATTCTCTCTCTCTGTTCTAGAAGCTAGGGTTTCTCTCTCTGTTCTAGAAGCTAGGGTTTCTCTGTTCTAGAAGCTAGGGTTTCTCTCTCTGTTCTAGAAGATAGGGTTTCTCTCTATTCTAGCAGCTAGGGTTTCTCTCTCTGTTCTAGAAGATAGGGTTTCTCTCTATTCTAGCAGCTAGGGATTCTCTCTCTCTGTTCTAGAAACTAGGGTTTCTCTCTCTGTTCTAGAAGCTAGGGTTTCTCTCTCTCTCTGTTCTAGAAACTAGGGTTTCTCTCTCTGTTCTAGAAACTAGGGTTTCTCTCTCTGTTCTAGAAGCTAGGGTTTCTCTCTCTGTTCTAGAAGCTAGGGTTTCTCTCTCTCTCTGTTCTAGAAACTAGGGTTTCTTTCTCTGTTCTAGAAGCTAGGGTTTCTCTCTATTCTAGCAGCTAGGGATTCTCTCTCTCTGTTCTAGAAGCTAGGGTTTCTCTCTCTCTGTTCTAGAAGCTAGGGTTTTTCTCTCTCTCTGTTCTAGAAGCTAGGGTTTCTCGCTCTCTCTGTTCTAGAAACTAGGGTTTCTCTCTGTTCTAGAAGCTAGGGTTTCTCTCTGTTCTAGAAGATAGGGTTTCTCTCTATTCTAGCAGCTAGGGATTCTCGCTCTCTGTTCTAGAAGCTAGGGTTTCTCTCTCTGTTCTAGAAGCTAGGGTTTCTCTCTCTCTCTGTTCTAGAAACTAGGGTTTCTCTCTCTCTGTTCTAGAAACTAGGGTTTTCTCTCTCTGTTCTAGAAACTAGGGTTTCTCTCTGTTCTAGAAGATAGGGTTTCTCTCAATTCTAGCAGCTAGGGATTCTCTCTCTCTGTTCTAGATGCTAGGGATTCTCTCTCTCTGTTCTAGAAGCTAGGGTTTCTCTCTCTCTCTGTTCTAGAAACTAGGGTTTCTCTCTCTGTTCTAGAAGCTAGGGTTTCTCTCTCTGTTCTAGATGCTAGGGTTTCTCTCTCTATTCTAGCAGCTAGGGATTATCTCTCTCTGTTCTAGAAGCTAGGGTTTCTCTCTCTGTTCTAGAAGCTAGGGTTTCTCTCTCTATTCTAGCAGCTAGGGATTCTCTCTCTGTTCTAGAAGCTAGGGTTTCTCTCTCTCTCTGTTCTAGAAGCTAGGGTTTCTCTCTCTCTGTTCTAGATGCTAGGGATTCTCTCTCTCTGTTCTAGAAGCTAGGGTTTCTCTCTCTGTTCTAGAAGCTAGGGTTTCTCTGTTCTAGAAGCTAGGGTTTCTCTCTCTGTTCTAGAAGATAGGGTTTCTCTCTATTCTAGCAGCTAGGGTTTCTCTCTCTGTTCTAGAAGATAGGGTTTCTCTCTATTCTAGCAGCTAGGGATTCTCTCTCTCTGTTCTAGAAACTAGGGTTTCTCTCTCTGTTCTAGAAGCTAGGGTTTCTCTCTCTGTTCTAGAAGCTAGGGTTTCTCTCTCTCTCTGTTCTAGAAACTAGGGTTTCTCTCTCTGTTCTAGAAACTAGGGTTTCTCTCTCTGTTCTAGAAGCTAGGGTTTCTCTCTCTCTCTGTTCTAGAAACTAGGGTTTCTTTCTCTGTTCTAGAAGCTAGGGTTTCTCTCTCTGTTCTAGAAGCTAGGGTTTCTCTCTCTGTTCTAGAAGCTAGGGTTTCTCTCTTTCTCTCTCTGTTCTAGAAGCTAGGTTTTCTCTCTCTCTGTTCTAGAAACTAGGGTTTCTTTCTCTGTTCTAGAAGCTAGGGTTTCTCTCTATTCTAGCAGCTAGGGATTCTCTCTCTCTGTTCTAGAAGCTAGGGTTTCTCTCTCTCTGTTCTAGAAGCTAGGGTTTTTCTCTCTCTCTGTTCTAGAAGCTAGGGTTTCTCGCTCTCTCTGTTCTAGAAACTAGGGTTTCTCTCTGTTCTAGAAGCTAGGGTTTCTCTCTCTGTTCTAGAAGATAGGGTTTCTCTCTATTCTAGCAGCTAGGGATTCTCGCTCTCTGTTCTAGAAGCTAGGGTTTCTCTCTCTGTTCTAGAAGCTAGGGTTTCTCTCTCTCTCTGTTCTAGAAACTAGGGTTTCTCTCTCTCTGTTCTAGAAACTAGGGTTTCTCTCTCTCTGTTCTAGAAACTAGGGTTTCTCTCTCTGTTCTAGAAGATAGGGTTTCTCTCAATTCTAGCAGCTAGGGATTCTCTCTCTCTGTTCTAGATGCTAGGGATTCTCTCTCTCTGTTCTAGAAGCTAGGGTTTCTCTCTCTCTCTGTTCTAGAAACTAGGGTTTCTCTCTCTGTTCTAGAAGCTAGGGTTTCTCTCTCTGTTCTAGATGCTAGGGTTTCTCTCTCTATTCTAGCAGCTAGGGATTATCTCTCTCTGTTCTAGAAGCTAGGGTTTCTCTCTCTGTTCTAGAAGCTAGGGTTTCTCTCTCTGTTCTAGAAGCTAGGATTTTTCTCTCTGTTCTAGAAGCTAGGGTTTTCTCTCTCTCTGTTCTAGAAGCTAGGGTTTCTCTCTCTCTGTTCTAGATGCTAGGGATTCTCTCTCTCTGTTCTAGAAGCTAGGGTTTCTCTCTCTGTTCTAGAAGCTAGGGTTTTTCTCTGTTCTAGAAGCTAGGGTTTTCTCTCTGTTCTAGAAGATAGGGTTTCTCTCTGTTCTAGCAGCTAGGGTTTCTCTCTCTGTTCTAGAAGATAGGGTTTCTCTCTATTCTAGCAGCTAGGGTTTTTCTCTCTCTGTTCTAGAAGCTAGGGTTTCTCTCTGTTCTAGAAGCTAGGGTTTCTCTCTCTCTGTTCTAGAAACTAGGGTTTCTCTCTCTGTTCTAGAAACTAGGGTTTCTCTCTCTGTTCTAGAAGCTAGGGTTTCTCTCTCTGTTCTAGAAGCTAGGGTTTCTCTCTCTCTCTGTTCTAGAAACTAGGGTTTCTTTCTCTGTTCTAGAAGCTAGGGTTTCTCTCTCTGTTCTAGAAGCTAGGGTTTCTCTCTCTGTTCTAGAAGATAGGGTTTCTCTCTATTCTAGCAGCTAGGGATTCTCTCTCTCTGTTCTAGAAGCTAGGGTTTCTCTCTCTCTGTTCTAGAAGCTAGGGTTTCTCTCTCTCTCTGTTCTAGAAGCTAGGGTTTCTCTCTCTCTGTTCTAGAAACTAGGGTTTCTCTCTCTGTTCTAGAAGCTAGGGTTTCTCTCTGTTCTAGATGTTAGGGTTTCTCTCTCTCTGTTCTAGAAGATAGGGTTTCTCTCTATTCTAGCAGCTAGGGATTCTCTCTCTCTGTTCTAGAAGCTAGGGTTTCTCTCTCTCTGTTCTAGAAGCTAGGGTTTTTCTCTCTCTCTGTTCTAGAAGCTAGGGTTTCTCTCTCTCTGTTCTAGAAACTAGGGTTCTCTCTCTCTGTTCTAGTTTCTCTTCTCTGTTCTAGAAGCTAGGTTTCTCTCTCTCTCTGTTCTAGAAGCTAGGGTTTCTCTCTCTCTGTTCTAGATGCTAGGGTTTCTCTCTCTGTTCTAGAAGCTAGGGTTTCTCTCTCTGTTCTAGAAGCTAGGGTTTCTCTGTTCTAGAAGCTAGGGTTTCTCTCTCTGTTCTAGAAGCTAGGGTTTCTCTCTGTTCTAGCAGCTAGGTTTCTCTCTCTGTTCTAGAAGATAGGGTTTCTCTCTGTTCTAGAAGCTAGGGTTTCTCTCTCTGTTCTAGAAAGCTAGGTTTTTCTCTCTCTGTTCTAGAAGCTAGGGTTTTCTCTCTCTCTGTTCTAGAAACTAGGGTTTCTCTCTCTGTTCTAGAAACTAGGGTTTCTCTCTCTGTTCTAGAAGCTAGGGTTTTTCTCTGTTCTAGAAGCTAGGGTTTCTCTCTCTCTGTTCTAGAAACTAGGGTTTCTTTCTCTGTTCTAGAAGCTAGGGTTTCTCTCTCTGTTCTAGAAGCTAGGGTTTCTCTCTCTGTTCTAGAAGATAGGGTTTCTCTCTATTCTAGCAGCTAGGGATTTCTCTCTCTGTTCTAGAAGCTAGGGTTTTCTCTCTCTGTTCTAGAAGCTAGGGTTTTCTCTCTCTCTGTTCTAGAAGCTAGGGTTTCTCTCTCTCTGTTCTAGAAACTAGGGTTTCTCTCTCTGTTCTAGAAGCTAGGTTTCTCTCTGTTCTAGAATGCTAGGGTTTTCTCTCTCTGTTCTAGAAGCTAGGGTTTCTCTCTGTTCTAGAAGCTAGGGTTTCTCTCTCTGTTCTAGAAGCTAGGGTTTCTCTCTCTGTTCTAGAAGCTAGGGTTTTCTCTCTCTGTTCTAGAAGCTAGGGTTTCTCTCTCTCTGTTCTAGAAGCTAGGGTTTTCTCTCTCTCTGTTCTAGAAACTAGGGTTTCTCTCTCTCTGTTCTAGAAACTAGGTTTCTCTCTCTGTTCTAGAAGCTAGGTTTCTCTTTCTCTCTGTTCTAGAAGCTAGGGTTTCTCTCTCTGTTCTAGAAGCTAGGGTTTCTCTCTCTCTGTTCTAGAAACTAGGTTTTCTCTCTCTGTTCTAGAAGCTAGGGTTTCTCTCTCTGTTCTAGAAGATAGGGTTTCTCTCTATTCTAGCAGCTAGGGTTTCTCTCTCTCTGTTCTAGAAGCTAGGGTTTTCTCTCTCTGTTCTAGAAGCTAGGGTTTCTCTCTGTTCTAGAAACTAGGGTTTCTCTGTTCTGTTCTAGAAACTAGGGTTTTCTCTCTCTGTTCTAGAAACTAGGGTTTCTCTCTCTGTTCTAGAAACTAGGTTTCTCTCTCTGTTCTAGAAGATAGGGTTTCTCTCAATTCTAGCAGCTAGGGATTCTCTCTCTCTGTTCTAGATGCTAGGGTTTCTCTCTCTCTGTTCTAGAAGCTAGGGTTTTCTCTCTCTCTGTTCTAGAAACTAGGTTTCTCTCTCTGTTCTAGAAGCTAGGGTTTCTCTCTCTGTTCTAGATGCTAGGGTTTTCTCTCTATTCTAGCAGCTAGGGATTATCTCTCTCTGTTCTAGAAGCTAGGGTTTCTCTCTCTGTTCTAGAAGCTAGGGTTTCTCTCTCTATTCTAGCAGCTAGGGATTCTCTCTCTGTTCTAGAAGCTAGGGTTTTCTCTCTCTCTGTTCTAGAAGCTAGGGTTTTCTCTCTCTGTTCTAGATGCTAGGGTTTCTCTCTCTCTGTTCTAGAAGCTAGGGTTTCTCTCTCTGTTCTAGAAGCTAGGGTTTCTCTGTTCTAGAAGCTAGGGTTTCTCTCTCTGTTCTAGAAGATAGGGTTTCTCTCTATTCTAGCAGCTAGGGTTTCTCTCTCTGTTCTAGAAGATAGGGTTTCTCTCTATTCTAGCAGCTAGGGATTCTCTCTCTCTGTTCTAGAAACTAGGGTTTCTCTCTCTGTTCTAGAAGCTAGGGTTTCTCTCTCTCTCTGTTCTAGAAACTAGGGTTTCTCTCTCTGTTCTAGAAACTAGGGTTTCTCTCTCTGTTCTAGAAGCTAGGGTTTCTCTCTGTTCTAGAAGCTAGGGTTTTCTCTCTCTCTGTTCTAGAAACTAGGGTTTCTTTCTCTGTTCTAGAAGCTAGGGTTTCTCTCTCTGTTCTAGAAGCTAGGGTTTTCTCTCTGTTCTAGAAGCTAGGGTTTCTCTCTCTCTCTGTTCTAGAAGCTAGGGTTTCTCTCTCTGTTCTAGAAGCTAGGGTTTCTCTCTCTCTCTGTTCTAGAAGCTAGGGTTTTCTCTCTCTCTGTTCTAGAAGCTAGGGTTTCTCTCTCTGTTCTAGAAACTAGGGTTTCTCTCTCTGTTCTAGAAGCTAGGGTTTCTCTCTGTTCTAGAAGCTAGGTTTCTCTCTCTCTGTTCTAGAAGCTAGGGTTTCTCTCTCTCTGTTCTAGAAGCTAGGGTTTCTCTCTCTCTGTTCTAGAAGCTAGGGTTTCTCTCTCTGTTCTAGAAGCTAGGGTGTCTCTCTCTGTTCTAGAAGCTAGGGTTTCTCTCTCTCTGTTCTAGAAGCTAGGGTTTCTCTCTGTTCTAGAAGCTAGGTTTCTCTCTCTGTTCTAGAAGATAGGGTTTCTCTCTGTTCTAGCAGCTAGGGTTTTCTCTCTCTGTTCTAGAAGCTAGGGTTTCTCTCTCTCTGTTCTAGAAGCTAGGGTTTTTCTCTCTCTGTTCTAGAAGCTAGGGTTTCTCGCTCTCTCTGTTCTAGAAACTAGGGTTTCTCTCTGTTCTAGAAGCTATGGTTTCTCTCTGTTCTAGATGCTAGGGTTTCTCTCTCTCTGTTCTAGAAGCTAGGGTTTTCTCTCTCTGTTCTAGAAGCTAGGGTTTCTCTCTCTCTCTGTTCTAGAAGCTAGGGTTTTCTCTCTCTCTGTTCTAGAAACTAGGGTTTCTCTCTCTCTGTTCTAGAAACTAGGGTTTCTCTCTCTGTTCTAGAAGCTAGGGTTTCTCTCTCTGTTCTAGAAGCTAGGGTTTCTCTCTATTCTAGCAGCTAGGGATTTCTCTCTCTGTTCTAGAAGCTAGGGTTTCTCTCTCTGTTCTAGAAGCTAGGGTTTTCTCTCTATTCTAGCAGCTAGGGTTTCTCTCTGTTCTAGAAGCTAGGGTTCTCTCTCTGTTCTAGAAACTAGGGTTTCTCTCTCTCTGTTCTAGAAGCTAGGGTTTCTCTCTCTGTTCTAGAAGCTAGGGTTTCTCTCTCTGTTCTAGAAGCTAGGGTTTCTCTCTCTGTTCTAGAAGCTAGGGTTTCTCTCTGTTCTAGAAGCTAGGGTTTCTCTCTCTGTTCTAGGGTTCTCTCTCTATTCTAGCAGCTAGGGTTTTCTCTCTCTGTTCTAGAAGCTAGGGTTTCTCTCTCTGTTCTAGAAGCTAGGGTTTCTCTCTCTGTTCTAGAAGCTAGGGTTTTTCTCTGTTCTAGAAGCTAGGGTTTTTCTCTCTGTTCTAGAAGCTAGGGTTTCTCTCTCTGTTCTAGAAGCTAGGGTTTTCTCTCTCTCTGTTCTAGAAACTAGGGTTTCTTCTCTCTGTTCTAGAAGCTAGGTTTCTTCTGTTCTAGAAGCTAGGGTTTCTCTCTGTTCTAGAAGCTAGGGTTTTTCTCTGTTCTAGAAGCTAGGGTTTCTCTCTCTGTTCTCTCTCTGTTCTAGAAGCTAGGGTTTTCTCTCTCTGTTCTAGAAGCTAGGTTTCTCTCTCTCTGTTCTAGAAGCTAGGGTTTCTCTCTCTCTCTGTTCTAGAAACTAGGGTTTCTCTCTCTGTTCTAGAAGCTAGGTTTCTCTCTCTGTTCTCTAGGGTTCTCTGTTCTAGAAGCTAGGGTTTTCTCTCTCTCTGTTCTAGAAACTAGGGTTTCTCTCTCTGTTCTAGAAGCTAGGGTTTCTCTCTCTCTGTTCTAGAAACTAGGGTTTCTCTCTCTGTTCTAGAAGCTAGGGTTTCTCTCTCTGTTCTAGAAGCTAGGGTTTCTCTCTCTGTTCTAGAAGCTAGGGTTTTCTCTCTGTTCTAGAAGCTAGGTTTCTCTCTGTTCTAGAAGCTAGGGTTTCTCTCTCTCTGTTCTAGAAGCTAGGGTTTCTCTCTCTCTGTTCTAGAAGCTAGGGTTTCTCTCTCTCTGTTCTAGAAGCTAGGGTTTTCTCTCTCTGTTCTAGAAGCTAGGGTTTCTCTCTCTCTCTGTTCTAGAAACTAGGGTTTTTCTCTCTGTTCTAGAAAGCTAGGGTTTCTCTCTCTGTTCTAGAAGCTAGGGTTTCTCTCTCTGTTCTAGAAGCTAGGGTTTTCTCTCTCTCTGTTCTAGAAGCTAGGTTTCTCTCTCTGTTCTCTAGGGTTTCTCTCTCTGTTCTAGAAGATAGGGTTTTTCTCTCTATTCTAGAAGCTAGGGTTTCTCTCTCTCTGTTCTAGAAGCTAGGGTTTTTCTCTCTCTGTTCTAGAAGCTAGGGTTTTCTCTCTCTCTGTTCTAGAAGCTAGGGTTTCTCTCTCTGTTCTAGAAACTAGGGTTTCTCTCTCTGTTCTAGAAGCTAGGGTTTCTCTCTGTTCTAGAAGCTAGGGTTTCTCTCTGTTCTCTCTCTGTTCTAGAAGCTAGGGTTTCTCTCTCTCTCTGTTCTAGAAACTAGGGTTTCTCTCTCTCTGTTCTAGAAACTAGGGTTTCTCTCTCTCTGTTCTAGAAACTAGGGTTTCTCTCTCTCTGTTCTAGAAACTAGGGTTTCTCTCTCTGTTCTAGAAACTAGGGTTTCTCTCTCTGTTCTAGAAGATAGGGTTTCTCTCAATTCTAGCAGCTAGGGATTCTCTCTCTCTGTTCTAGATGCTAGGGATTCTCTCTCTCTGTTCTAGAAGCTAGGGTTTCTCTCTCTCTCTGTTCTAGAAACTAGGGTTTCTCTCTCTGTTCTAGAAGCTAGGGTTTCTCTCTCTGTTCTAGATGCTAGGGTTTCTCTCTATTCTAGCAGCTAGGGTTTCTCTCTCTCTGTTCTAGAAGCTAGGGTTTCTCTCTCTGTTCTAGAAGCTAGGGTTTCTCTCTCTGTTCTAGAAGCTAGGGTTTCTCTCTCTATTCTAGCAGCTAGGGATTTCTCTCTCTGTTCTAGAAGCTAGGGTTTCTCTCTCTCTCTGTTCTAGAAGCTAGGGTTTCTCTCTCTCTGTTCTAGAAACTAGGGTTTCTCTGTTCTCTGTTCTAGAAGCTAGGGTTTCTCTCTCTGTTCTAGAAGCTAGGGTTTCTCTGTTCTAGAAGCTAGGGTTTCTCTCTCTGTTCTAGAAGATAGGGTTTCTCTCTATTCTAGCAGCTAGGGTTTCTCTCTCTGTTCTAGAAGCTAGGGTTTCTCTCTCTGTTCTAGAAGCTAGGGTTTCTTCTCTCTCTGTTCTAGAAACTAGGGTCTCTGTTCTAGAAGCTAGGGTTTCTCTCTCTCTCTGTTCTAGAAACTAGGGTTTCTCTCTCTGTTCTAGAAACTAGGGTTTCTCTCTCTGTTCTAGAAGCTAGGTTTCTCTCTCTGTTCTAGAAGCTAGGGTTTCTCTCTCTCTGTTCTAGAAGCTAGGTTTCTTCTCTCTCTGTTCTAGAAGCTAGGGTTTCTCTCTCTGTTCTAGAAGCTAGGGTTTTCTCTCTGTTCTAGAAGCTAGGGTTTCTCTCTCTGTTCTAGAAGCTAGGGTTTCTCTCTCTCTGTTCTAGAAGCTAGGGTTTCTCTCTCTGTTCTAGAAGCTAGGGTTTCTCTCTCTCTGTTCTAGAAACTAGGGTTTCTCTCTCTGTTCTAGAAGCTAGGGTTTCTCTCTGTTCTAGAAGCTAGGGATTTCTCTCTCTGTTCTAGAAGCTAGGGTTTCTCTCTGTTCTAGAAGCTAGGGTTTCTCTTCTCTCTGTTCTAGAAGCTAGGTTTCTCTCTCTCTCTGTTCTAGAAGCTAGGGTTTCTCTCTCTGTTCTAGAAGCTAGGGTTCTCTCTCTCTGTTCTAGAAGCTAGGGTTTCTCTCTCTCTGTTCTAGAAGCTAGGGTTTTTCTCTCTCTGTTCTAGAAGCTAGGGTTTTTCTCTCTGTTCTAGAAGCTAGGGTTTCTCTCTCTCTGTTCGAGAAGCTAGGGTGTCTCTTGCTATCTGTTCTAGAAGCTAGGGTTTCTCTCTCTCTGTTCTAGAAGCTAGGGTTTCTCTCTGTTCTAGAAGCTAGGGTTTCTCTCTCTGTTCTAGAAGATAGGGTTTCTCTCTATTCTAGCAGCTAGGGATTCTCTCTCTCTGTTCTAGAAGCTAGGGTTTCTCTCTCTCTGTTCTAGAAGCTAGGGTTTTTCTCTCTCTCTGTTCTAGAAGCTAGGGTTTCTCGCTCTCTCTGTTCTAGAAACTAGGGTTTCTCTCTGTTCTAGAAGCTATGGTTTCTCTCTGTTCTAGATGCTAGGGTTTCTCTCTCTCTGTTCTAGAAGCTAGGGTTTCTCTCTCTCTGTTCTAGAAGCTAGGGTTTCTCTCTCTCTCTGTTCTAGAAGCTAGGGTTTCTCTCTCTCTCTGTTCTAGAAACTAGGGTTTCTCTCTCTCTGTTCTAGAAACTAGGGTTTCTCTCTCTCTGTTCTAGAAACTAGGGTTTCTCTCTCTGTTCTAGAAGCTAGGGTTTCTCTCTCTGTTCTAGATGCTAGGGATTCTCTCTATTCTAGCAGCTAGGGATTCTCTCTCTCTGTTCTAGAAGCTAGGGTTTCTCTCTCTGTTCTAGAAGCTAGGGTTTCTCTCTCTATTCTAGCAGCTAGGGATTCTCTCTCTCTGTTCTAGAAGCTAGGGTTTCTCTCTCTCTCTGTTCTAGAAACTAGGGTTTCTCTCTCTCTCTGTTCTAGAAGCTAGGGTTTCTCTCTCTCTGTTCGAGAAGCTAGGGTGTCTCTTGCTATCTGTTCTAGAAGCTAGGGTTTCTCTCTCTCTGTTCTAGAAGCTAGGGTTTCTCTCTGTTCTAGAAGCTAGGGTTTCTCTCTCTGTTCTAGAAGATAGGGTTTCTCTCTATTCTAGCAGCTAGGGATTCTCTCTCTCTGTTCTAGAAGCTAGGGTTTCTCTCTCTGTTCTAGAAGCTAGGGTTTCTCTCTCTGTTCTAGAAGCTAGGGTTTCTCTGTTCTAGAAGCTAGGGTTTCTCTCTGTTCTAGAAGCTAGGGTTTCTCTCTCTGTTCTAGAAGCTAGGGTTTCTCTCTCTCTCTGTTCTAGAAACTAGGGTTTCTTTCTCTGTTCTAGAAGCTAGGGTTTCTCTCTCTGTTCTAGAAGCTAGGGTTTCTCTCTCTGTTCTAGAAGATAGGGTTTCTCTCTGTTCTAGAAGCTAGGGTTTCTCTCTCTCTGTTCTAGAAGCTAGGGTTTCTCTCTCTCTCTGTTCTAGAAGCTAGGGTTTCTCTCTCTCTCTGTTCTAGAAACTAGGGTTTCTCTCTCTGTTCTAGAAGCTAGGGTTTCTCTCTGTTCTAGATGTTAGGGTTTCTCTCTCTCTGTTCTAGAAGCTAGGGTTTCTCTCTCTCTCTGTTCTAGAAACTAGGGTTTCTCTCTCTGTTCTAGAAGCTAGGGTTTCTCTCTCTCTCTGTTCTAGAAACTAGGGTTTCTCTCTCTGTTCTAGAAACTAGGGTTTCTCTCTCTGTTCTAGAAGCTAGGGTTTCTCTCTCTGTTCTAGAAGCTAGGGTTTCTCTGTTCTAGAAGCTAGGGTTTCTCTCTGTTCTAGAAGATAGGGTTTCTCTCTATTCTAGCAGCTAAGGATTCTCTCTCTCTGTTCTAGAAGCTAGGGTTTCTCTCTCTCTGTTCTAGAAGCTAGGGTTTCTCTCTCTCTCTGTTCTAGAAACTAGGGTTTCTCTCTCTCTCTGTTCTAGAAGCTAGGGTTTCTCTCTCTCTCTGTTCTAGAAACTAGGGTTTCTCTCTCTGTTCTAGAAACTAGGGTTTCTCTCTCTGTTCTAGAAGCTAGGGTTTCTCTCTCTGTTCTAGAAGCTAGGGTTTCTCTCTCTCTCTGTTCTAGAAGCTAGGGTTTCTCTCTCTGTTCTAGAAGCTAGGGTTTCTCTCTCTGTTCTAGAAGATAGGGTTTCTCTCTATTCTAGCAGCTAGGGATTCTCTCTCTCTGTTCTAGAAGCTAGGGTTTCTCTCTCTCTGTTCTAGAAGCTAGGGTTTCTCTCTCTCTCTGTTCTAGAAGCTAGGGTTTCTCTCTCTCTCTGTTCTAGAAACTAGGGTTTCTCTCTCTCTCTGTTCTAGAAGCTAGGGTTTCTCTCTCTGTTCTAGAAGCTAGGGTTTCTCTCTCTGTTCTAGAAGCTAGGGTTTCTCTCTCTCTCTGTTCTAGAAGCTAGGGTTTCTCTCTCTCTCTGTTCTAGAAACTAGGGTTTCTCTCTCTCTGTTCTAGAAACTAGGGTTTCTCTCTCTCTCTGTTCTAGAAACTAGGGTTTCTCTCTCTGTTCTAGAAGATAGGGTTTCTCTCAATTCTAGCAGCTAGGGATTCTCTCTCTCTGTTCTAGATGCTAGGGTTTCTCTCTCTCTCTGTTCTAGAAACTAGGGTTTCTCTCTCTGTTCTAGAAGCTAGGGTTTCTCTCTCTGTTCTAGATGCTAGGGTTTCTCTCTATTCTAGCAGCTAGGGATTCTCTCTCTCTGTTCTAGAAGCTAGGGTTTCTCTCTCTGTTCTAGAAGCTAGGGTTTCTCTCTCTATTCTAGCAGCTAGGGATTCTCTCTATTCTAGCAGCTAGGGATTCTCTCTCTCTGTTCTAGAAGCTAGGGTTTCTCTCTCTCTCTGTTCTAGAAGCTAGGGTTTCTCTCTCTCTCTGTTCTAGAAACTAGGGTTTCTCTCTCTGTTCTAGAAGCTAGGGTTTCTCTCTCTGTTCTAGAAGCTAGGGTTTCTCTGTTCTAGAAGCTAGGGTTTCTCTCTCTGTTCTAGAAGATAGGGTTTCTCTCTATTCTAGCAGCTAGGGATTCTCTCTCTCTGTTCTAGAAGCTAGGGTTTCTCTCTCTCTGTTCTAGAAGCTAGGGTTTCTCTCTCTCTCTGTTCTAGAAACTAGGGTTTCTCTCTCTGTTCTAGAAGCTAGGGTTTCTCTCTCTCTCTGTTCTAGAAACTAGGGTTTCTCTCTCTGTTCTAGAAACTAGGGTTTCTCTCTCTGTTCTAGAAGCTAGGGTTTCTCTCTCTGTTCTAGAAGCTAGGGTTTCTCTCTCTCTCTGTTCTAGAAGCTAGGGTTTCTCTCTCTGTTCTAGAAGCTAGGGTTTCTCTCTCTGTTCTAGAAGATAGGGTTTCTCTCTATTCTAGCAGCTAGGGATTCTCTCTCTCTGTTCTAGAAGCTAGGGTTTCTCTCTCTCTGTTCTAGAAGCTAGGGTTTCTCTCTCTCTCTGTTCTAGAAGCTAGGGTTTCTCTCTCTCTGTTCTAGAAACTAGGGTTTCTCTCTCTGTTCTAGAAGCTAGGGTTTCTCTCTGTTCTAGATGTTAGGGTTTCTCTCTCTCTGTTCTAGAAGATAGGGTTTCTCTCTATTCTAGCAGCTAGGGTTTCTCTCTCTCTGTTCTAGAAGCTAGGGTTTCTCTCTCTCTCTGTTCTAGAAACTAGGGTTTTCTCTCTGTTCTAGATGCTAGGGTTTCTCTCTCTCTGTTCTAGAAGCTAGGGTTTCTCTCTCTCTCTGTTCTAGAAGCTAGGGTTTCTCTCTCTCTCTGTTCTAGAAGCTAGGGTTTCTCTCTGTTCTAGATGCTAGGGTTTCTCTCTCTCTGTTCTAGAAGCTACGGTTTCTCTCTCATATTATGCCTTTACTCAGTGTCATAATGATGTGTTAAAGTAAATAATGGAAAACAAATTCACAATTGAGTTTTGTTCTTCACTGGTTGGTGTTTGTTCTTTACTGGTTGCCTTTTTCTTGTGGCAACAGATCACAAATATTGCTGCTGTGATAGCGCACTGTGTATTTCACCTAGTAGAGATGAGAGTTTATCAAAATGTGATTTGTTTTGGAAATATCTGTGCGTCTGTGTAATCAAATCAGGTCAAAGTGTATTTGTCACGTGCGCCGAGTTCAAAGGATGTAGACCTTACAGTGAAATGATTACTTACAAGCCCTTAACCAACAATGTTTTACGATTTGAAGAAAAAATAAGTGTTAAGTAAAAAATAGAAAAAAAAATATTACAGTAACAAATAATTGAACAGCAGCAGTAGAATAAGAATAGCTCGTCAATGTGGAGGCTATATACAGGGGGTACCGGTACAGAGTCAATGTGGAGGCTATATACAGGGGGTACCAGTACAGAGTCAATGTGGAGGCTATATACAGGGTGGTACTGGTACAGAGTCAATGTGGAGGCTATATACAGGGGTTATGGTACAGAGTCAATGTGGAGGCTATATACAGGGGGTACCGGTACAGAGTCAATGTGGAGGCTATATACAGGGGGTACCGGTACAGAGTCAATGTGGAGGCTATATACAGGGTGTTACGGTACAGAGTCAATGTGGAGGCTATATACAGGGTGTTACGGTACAGAGTCAATGTGGAGGCTATATACAGGGGGTACCGGTACAGAGTCAATGTGGAGGCTATATACAGGGGGTACCGGTACAGAGTCAATGTGGAGGCTATATACAGGGTGTTACGGTACAGAGTCAATGTGGAGGCTATATACAGGGTGTTAGGGTACAGAGTCAATGTGGAGGCTATATACAGGGGTACCAGTACAGAGTCAATGTGGAGGCTATATACAGGGGGTACCGGTACAGAGTCAATGTGGAGGCTATATACAGGGTGTTACGGTACAGAGTCAATGTGGAGGCTATATACAGGGTGTTACGGTACAGAGTCAATGTGGAGGCTATATACAGGGGGTACCAGTACAGAGTCAATGTGGAGGCAATATACAGGGAGTACCGGTACAGAGTCAATGTGGAGGCTATATACAGGGTGTTACGGTACAGAGTCAATGTGGAGGCTATATACAGGGGGTACCGGTACAGAGTCAATGTGGAGGCTATATACAGGGGGTACCGGTACAGAGTCAATGTGGGGGCTATATACAGGATATTACGGTACAGAGTCAATGTGGAGGCTATATACAGGGGGTACCCGTACAGAGTCAATGTGGAGACTATATACATGGTGTTATGGTACAGAGTCAATCTGGAGGCTATGTACAGAGTCAATGTGGAGGCTATATACAGGGGGTACCGGTACAGAGTCAATGTGGAGGCTATATACAGGGGGTACCGGTACAGAGTCAATGTGGGGGCTATATACAGGGTATTACGGTAATCAAATCAAATTTTTTATTTGTCACATACACATGGTTAGCAGATGTCAATGCGACTGTAGCGAAATGCTTGTGCTTCTAGTTCCGACAATGCAGTAATAACCAACAAGTAATCTAACTAACAATTCCAAAACTACTGTCTTATACACAGTGTAAGGGGATAAAGAATATGTACATAAGGATATATGAATGAGTGATGGTACAGAGCAGCATAGGCAAGATACAGTAGATGGTATCGAGTACAGTATATACATATGAGATGAGTATGTAAACAAAGTGGCATAGTTAAAGTGGCTAGTGATACATGTATTACATAAGGATACAGTCGATGATTTAGAGTACAGTATATACGTATGCATATGAGATGAATAATGTAGGGTAAGTAACATTATATAAGGTAGCATTGTTTAAAGTGGCTAGTGATATATTTACATCATTTCCCATCAATTCCCATTATTAAAGTGGCTGGAGTTGAGTCAGTGTCAGTGTGTTGGCAGCAGCCACTCAATGTTAGTGGTGGCTGTTTAACAGTCTGATGGCCTTGAGATAGAAGCTGTTTTTCAGTCTCTCGGTCCCAGCTTTGATGCACCTGTACTGACCTCGCCTTCTGGATGATAGCGGGGTGAACAGGCAGTGGCTCGGGTGGTTGATGTCCTTGATGATCTTTATGGCCTTCCTGTAACATCGGGTGGTGTAGGTGTCCTGGAGGGCAGGTAGTTTGCCCCCGGTGATGCGTTGTGCAGACCTCACTACCCTCTGGAGAGCCTTACGGTTGAGGGCGGAGCAGTTGCCGTACCAGGCGGTGATACAGCACGCCAGGATGCTCTCGATTGTGCATCTGTAGAAGTTTGTGAGTGCTTTTGGTGACAAGCCAAATTTCTTCAGCCTCCTGAGTTTGAAGAGGCGCTGCTGCGCCTTCTTCACGATGCTGTCTGTGTGAGTGGACCAATTCAGTTTGTCTGTGATGTGTATGCCGAGGAACTTAAAACTTGCTACCCTCTCCACTACTGTTCCATCGATGTGGATAGGGGGGTGTTCCCTCTGCTGTTTCCTGAAGTCCACAATCATCTCCTTAGTTTTGTTGACGTTGAGTGTGAGGTTATTTTCCTGACACCACACTCCGAGGGCCCTCACCTCCTCCCTGTAGGCCGTCTCATCGTTGTTGGTAATCAAGCCTACCACTGTTGTGTCGTCCGCAAACTTGATGATTGAGTTGGAGGCGTGCGTGGCCACGCTGTCGTGGGTGAACAGGGAGTACAGGAGAGGGCTCAGAACGCACCCTTGTGGGGCCCCAGTGTTGAGGATCAGCGGGGAGGAGATGTTGTTGCCTACCCTCACAACCTGGGGGCGGCCCGTCAGGAAGTCCAGTACCCAGTTGCACAGGGCGGGGTCGAGACCCAGGGTCTCGAGCTTCATGACGAGCTTGGAGGGTACTATGGTGTTGAATGCCGAGCTGTAGTCGATGAACAGCATTCTCACATAGGTATTCCTCTTGTCCAGATGGGTTAGGGCAGTGTGCAGTGTGGTTGAGATTGCATCGTCTGTGGACCTATTTGGGCGGTAAGCAAATTGGAGTGGGTCTAGGGTGTCAGGTAGGGTTGAGGTGATATGGTCCTTGACTAGTCTCTCAAAGCACTTCATGATGACGGATGTGAGTGCTACGGGGCGGTAGTCGTTTAGCTCAGTTACATTAGCTTTCTTGGGAACAGGAACAATGGTGGCCCTCTTGAAGCATGTGGGAACAGCAGACTGGTATAGGGATTGATTGAATATGTCCGTAAACACACCGGCCAGCTGGTCTGCGCATGTTCTGAGGGCGCTGCTGGGGATGCCGTCTGGGCCTGCAGCCTTGCGAGGGTTAACACGTTTAAATGTCTTACTCACTTCGGCTGCAGTGAAGGAGAGACCGCATGTTTTCATTGCAGGCCGTGTCAGTGGCACTGTATTGTCCTCAAAGCGGGCAAAAAAGTTATTTAGTCTGCCTGGGAGCAAGACATCCTGGTCCGTGACTGGGCTGGATTTCTTCCTGTAGTCCGTGATTGACTGTAGAACCTGCCACATGCCTCTTGTGTCTGAGCCGTTGAATTGAGATTCTACTTTGTCTCTGTACTGACGCTTAGCTTGTTTAATAGCCTTGCGGAGGGAATAGCTGCACTGTTTGTATTCAGTCATGTTACCAGACACCTTGCCCTGATTAAAAGCAGTGGTTCGCGCTTTCAGTTTCACACGAATGCTGCCATCAATCCACGGTTTCTGGTTAGGGAATGTTTTAATCGTTGCTATGGGAACAACATCTTCAACGTACGTTCTAATGAACTCGCACACCGAATCAGCGTATTTGTCAATGTTGTTATCTGACGCAATACGAAACATCTCCCAGTCCACGTGATGGAAGCAGTCTTGGAGTGTGGAATCAGCTTGGTCAGACCAGCGTTGAACAGACCTCAGCATGGGAGCCTCTTGTTTTAGTTTCTGTCTGTAGGCAGGGATCAGCAAAATGGAGTCGTGGTCAGCTTTTCCGAAAGGGGGGCGGGGCATGGCCTTATATGCGTCGCGGAAGTTAGAGTAACAATGATCCAAGGTCTTTCCACCCCTGGTTGCGCAATCAATATGCTGATAAAATTTAGGGAGTCTTGTTTTCAGATTAGCCTTGTTAAATTCCCCAGCTACAATGAATGCAGCCTCCGGATAAATCGTTTCCAGTTTGCAGAGAGTTAAATAAAGTTTGTTCAGAGCCATCGATGTGTCTGCTTGGGGGGGGATATATACGGCTGTGATTATAATCGAAGAGAATTCTCTTGGTAGATAATGCGGTCTACATTTGATTGTGAGGAATTCTAAATCAGGTGAACAGAAGGATTTGAGTTCCTGTGTGTTTTTTTCATCACACCATGTCACGTTAGTCATAAGGCATACGCCCCCGCCCCTCTTCTTACCAGAAAGATGTTTGTTTCTGTCGGCGGGATGCGTGGAGAAACCCGTTGGCTGCACCGCCTCGGATAGCGTCTCTCCAGTGAGCCATGTTTCCGTGAAGCAAAGAACGTTACAGTCTCTGATGTCCCTCTGGAATGCTACCCTTGCTCGGATTTCATCAACCTTGTTGTCAAGAGACTGGACATTGGCAAGAAGAATGCTAGTGAGTGGTGCACGGTGTGCCCGTCTCCGGAGTCTGACCAGAAGACCGCCTCGTTTCCCTCTTTTTCGGAGTCGTTTTTTGGGTCGCTGCATGGGATCCACTCCGTTGTCCTGTTTGTAAGGCAGAACACAGGATCTGCGTCGCGAAAAACATATTCTTGGTCGTACTGATGGTGAGTTGACGCTGATCTTATATTCAGTAGTTCTTCTCGACTGTATGTAATGAAACCTAAGATGACCTGGGGTACTAATGTAAGAAATAACACGTAAAAAAACAAAAAACTGCATAGTTTCCTAGGAACGCGAAGCGAGGCGGCCATCTCTGTCGGCGCCGGAAGTACAGAGGTACAGAGTCAATGTGGAGACTATATACAGGGGGTACCGGTACAGAGTCAATGTGGAGGCTATATACAGGGTATTACGGTACAGAGTCAATGTGGAGGCTATATACAGGGGGTACAGCGTCAATTTGGAGGCTATGTAAAGGGTATTACAGTACAGAGTCAATGTGGAGGCTATATACAGGGGGTACTGGTACAGAGTCAATGTGGGGGCTATATACAGGGTATTACGGTACAGAGTCAATGTGGAGGCTAAATACAGGGGGTACTGGTACAGAGTCAATGTGGGGGTATATACAGGGTGTACCGGTACAGAGTCAATGTGGGGGCTATATACAGGGGGTACTGGTACAGAGTCAATGTGGAGGCTATATACAGGGGGTACTGGTACAGAGTCAATGTGGAGGCTATATACAGGGGGTACTGGTACAGAGTCAATGTGGGGGCTATATACAGGGTGTACCGGTACAGAGTCAATGTGGAGGCTATATACAGGGGGTACCAGTACAGAGTCAATGTGGGGGCTATATACAGGGTATACAGAGGCAATATGTGGGGCCACCGGTTAGTTGAGGTAATTGAGGTCATTTGTACATGTTGGTAGAGTTAAAGTGACTATCCATAGATAATAACAGAGTAGCAGAGGTGCAAAGGATCCCGCCTTCTGTTAGGGTCACATGTTAGGTTACATCACCTCATCACAAGCATCCCTGGCTAGGCAACGGGGGAAATATTGCCAACCCTGGACTGACCTCTATGCCTCCGCATGCCTCTTGCATTGCTTGCAGAAGAGGTTGGCGTTAATACACTTTCCAACGCCAAGTCAAAAATTATTGCTCAATCAGATTGAGAAATGGGGAGTAAGGGGGCAAGTATACAACTGTGAAGTTATTGTGGTTGGTGAACCGGTCCCTGACCAGAGCAGCCCGGTGGAAACTAACATTATCCCAGATGACAACAAACCTGGGCTGCTGTGGTCAGTCCTGAACAACTTTTTTTTGTAGTGCCTCCAGAAATATGATTATGTGCAGTATTGTGGGGACTGAGGTTTTCATGGTAATGGAAAACTCCTTGCGGGGATATTTCCCTCCCGGCGCAACATTCCCCCTCGCTGCCCCGGGACATTCACAACGGCTCTTTATCCTGTAACATTCCCCCTCACTGCCCAGGGACATTCACAACGGCTCTTTGTCCTATAACATTCCCCCTCGCTGCCCAGGGACATTCACAACGGCGCTTTGTCCTATAACATTCCCCCTCGCTGCCCAGGGACATTAACAACGGCTCTTTGTCCCATAACATTCCTCCTCGCTGCCCAGAGACATTCACAACGGCTTTGTCCTATAACATTCCCCCTCGCTGCCCTGGGACATTCACAACGGCTCTTTGTCCTATAACATTCCCCCTCGCTGCCCAGGGACATTCACAACGGCTCTTTGTCCTATAACATTCCCCCTCGCTGCCCAGGACATTCACAACGGCTCTTTGTCCTATAACATTCCCCCTCGCTGCCCAGAGACATTCACAACGGCTCTTTGTCCTATAACATTCCCCCTCGCTGCCCTGGGACATTCACAACGGCTCTTTGTCCTGTAACATTCCCCCTCGCTGCCCAGGGACATTCACAACGGCTCTTTGTCCTATAACATTCCCCCTCGCTGCCCAGAGACATTCACAACGGCTCTTTGTCCTATAACATTTCCCCCTCGCTGCCCTGGGACATTCACAACGGCTCTTTGTCCTGTAACATTCCCCCTCGCTGCCCAGGGACATTCACAACGGCTCTTTGTCCTGTAACATTCCCCCTCGCTGCCCAGGGACATTCACAACGGCTCTTTATACTATAACATTCCCCCTCGCTGCCCAGGGACATTCACAACGGCTCTTTGTCCTGTAACATTCCCCTCGCTGCCCAGGGACATTCACAACGGCTCTTTGTCCTATAACATTCCCCTCGCTGCCCAGGGACATTCACAACGGCTCTTAGTCCTATAACATTCCCCCTCATTGCCCAGGGACATTCACAACGGCTCTTTGTCCTATAACATTCCCCCTCTCTGCCCAGGGACATTCAAAATGGCTCTTTGTCCTATAACATTCCCCCTCGCTGCCCAGGGACATTCACAACGGCTCTTTGTCCTATAACATTCCCCCTCACTGCCCAGGGACATTCACAACGGCTCTTTGTCCTATAACATTCCCCCTCGCTACCCAGGGACATTCACAACGGCTCCTTGTCCCGTAAAATTCCCCCTCGCTGCCCAGGGACATTCACAACGGCTCTTTATCCTGTAACATTCCCCCTCACTGCCCAGGGACATTCAAAACGGCTCTTTGTCCTGTAACATTCCCCCTCGCTGCCCAGGGACATTCACAACGGCTCTTTGTCCTGTAACATTCCCCCTCGCTGCCCAGGGACATTCACAACGGCTTTGTCCTATAACATTCCCCCTGCGCTGCTCAGGGACATTCACAACGGCTCTTTGTCCTATAACATTCCCCCTCGCAGCCTAGGGACATTCACAACGGCTCTTTGTCCCATAACATTCCTCCTCGCTGCCCAGAGACATTCACAACGGCTCTTTGTCCTATAACATTCCCCCTCGCTGCCCTGGGACATTCACAACGGCTCTTTGTCCTATAACATTCCCCCTCGCTGCCCAGGGACATTCACAACGGCTCTTTGTCCTATAACATTCCCCCTCACTGCCCAGGGACATTCACAACGGCTCTGTGTCCTATAACATTCCCCCTCGCTGCCCAGGGACATTCACAACGGCGCTTTGTCCTGTAACATTCCCCCTTGCTGCCCAGGGACATTCACAACGGCTCTTTATCCTATAACATTCCCCTCGTTGCCCAGGGACATTCACAACGGCTCTTTGTCCTGTAACATTCCCCCTCGCCGCCCATGGACATTCACAACGGCTCTTTGTCCTATAACATTCCCCCTCACTGCCCTGGGACATTCACAACGGCTCTTTGTCCTATAACATTCCCCCTCGCTGCCCAGGGACATTCACAACGGCTCTTTGTCCTTTAACATTCCCCCTCGCTGCCCAGGAACATTCACAACAGTTATTTGTCCTGTAACATTCCCCCTCGCTGCCCAGAGACATTCACAACGGCTCTCTGTCCTATAACATTCCCCCTCACTGCCCAGGGACATTCACAACGGCTCTTTGTCCTGTAACATTCCCCCTCGCTGCCCAGAGACATTCACAACGGCTCTCTGTCCTATAACATTCCCCCTCGCTGCCCAGGGACATTCACAACGGCTCTTTATCCTATAACATTCCTCCTCGCTGCCCAGGGACATTCACAATGACTTTTTGTCCTATTACATTCCCGCCCTGACACCTGGTTTGAAATTGAATCCAACTTCATCAGTGAAAATGACCTCATGAGGCTGTGCAGCTGTATCAAAGTCCAGGACTCTCTGCAACAGAAAATGCAAACACACTGTACTGTGAATGTGGTGTAACTCAAAACACAGGACTACAATGTCTACATTTTCACACAAGGATGGGGGTGGGGGTGGGTTGGGTCAGGCACATTCAGTCAAAACTACAAGTTACAGGCATGGCAGGTCCCCCAGAATGGTGGTCACATACTGCTTTGTCTGAATGTATCTATGCAGTGCCAATAGGACACAATATACTGCCATTACTGTATAGTACAGTGACACTTACTAACACGTCGTCATAGCGAAGGTCTTTGACTCCAACTCTGTTCCTCTCAAATGGAACCCTGGACAGCCGCTTCATCGTAAGTTGGTGTTGATGCAAGATGCGGCAGACTGTCGACATACTGACACGGTTGATTATTATGGAATGTTGTGTGATCTGAGATGATTTTCTCTCGTAGTTGATGTAGGCGGATGGTGGTGTTTGCCAACACTAGATTGACGACGGCCAGTTCCTGTTCATGGGTGAACAGACGTTGCCTTCCACCCTCAGGAGGTCTTCCGGCAGCTCTGTAGAAAATGTAAGAATATGATGTCATTGGTGAGGTAATTTTTTACATCCTGTACTGTCATACTGTACACAGTAACATCAAAACTGTAGTACATGTATTTCGCAGTACTACACCTATTTGTTTTGTTCAATGAGGAACATAGACATAATATTGTAGGACTAAATTGTATTGTACTGTGATGCAGAACGATGTGCAACAACTACATAGGTACGGTCTAGTGTAGAAAGTTGAAGACATACCTTTTCTCCAGTCTAAATGTCTGTGGTATGGATTCTACCTTGTAGCGACTCTGCCCAGCCTCCCTCATCGTCAGGCCATGATTTATGACATGGTCCACCAAAATGGCCCTAATGTCGTGGGAAAAATGTCTCCGTCTATTGCCTGACCCCCTTCCTTTTTCTTGTCCTCCTCTCTCTCTCTCGCTCTCTCTCGCTCTCTCTCTCACTCTCTCACTCTCACTGCCTCCATGTTTACAAAAATCTCACAAGAGAGGTGATCTTACCTGAGGTCTATTTGTAGTGGTAAGGCTCAGACTAATTGGTGTTCAATTACTGTAAAAGTGTTTTCATGTGTGTCTGTGGGTGTTGCCATGTTCAGGTATGTTTTGCATTTTGAGTAGATGTGTTTTCCCAAAGATTGCAAGAGATTTCATTCTTGAACAAAGTGTCTAACGTAAGAAACAGTGTGTACTGTTTTGCAAGGGTGTTGCAGAAATGTAAACAAAGTGCAAAGCAGAAAATTTGTTTGTGCTTTTGGTGCCTTTGTTTAATGCATGGTTGCAACAGTTAAGGTGTTGTCTAAGCATTCACTTTCAGTATCTAACGGTTCTGTTCCGGAATAGCATAGGTCACTTTTGTCTAAGGTTCTGATTCTGTTCCTTGAAAAAATGTGTTGTTCAGTTCTGTTCCCTGAATCGGTTTCAAGACCTGGAATACTCCCTAGTTTCAGATTACCGTACCCTAAAAAGGACATCTCATTGATGTCGTCATTCTGTTGAACTGGGTCTATGTACTGACTCTGGACTCTACCAACACACACACACACACACACGCACACACAGCAGTTAGCTAATCTGAAATCTCATGAATTTAATCCATATTCTGGTGTTGTCTAACCTATAACTCATGAATTGAATCCAGATTCTGGTGTTGTCTAACCTATAACTCATGAATTTAATCCGGTATTCTGGTGTTGGTCAACCTGCAACGTTTTTAGGAGAAGCAGTTCAGTCAAAGGTGAAAGTTAACAATTCACACGTGTCTGTATAGGACTGTGCTCCATTACATGGCCTGCAGGTGGAGCCAGAGATCTGTCCTGGGCTTTATTATGACTACCCTAACAACAAAACAGGAAATTAATCACAGGTAGTCTGATTCAAGCTGTAATATATAATGAATTGGTTTAATGCAGCCTGGGACAATTGTGTGCATGTTGTAAATGTTCTATACAAGCCAGAATGTTGAGTAAAATTCCATTTCAACTTGCTCTACCGGTTGTTTGTACGGTTTGTCCTTCAGGAGCTCGAAATGTGACACAAAATATCCACAGAAGTGTTATTAACCCAACTATCAATAGCTGATCTGTGTTTTGTACTCCGGTTATTATTTTCAATACTGGTGCAATTAGCACGTGACAAACACCTTCATCATTTGCCCGAGACTAAGCGGCCACAGACTGAATGGACACTTAAACACGTAAAGCTGATTGCAAGGAAGGAAATGTGCTTTGGTTGACTAAGTTCGGTTACATTGGGGTATTGTTTACATATTGTGCATCACGTTCAATGCGTCAACAGATTGAAAAGCGACAGAAACTACCGGCGCTGCAAAGACAGGGGTAAACAACACATCCCATCGTCAATAACAACACATCTCAACACATCGTCACCGCCACAAAGGGCGCATCTCATCTCCACCTTCTACCGCCAAAAAGGACAAAACAGCTTGTACAACCAGTAAAGTGTAAATATTTGTTTATTCAACATTCTGCCTTGTAGAGACTATTTTTACAGCGACTTCTTTTCAGGCTGATAGCCAAGGAATAACCATAGCAACAGTGATGTCTTTTTCTTTACAGTTACTTGTTGGATATCATGGAGTGCTGCAGGAAATCCCACAGTGATTGTTTCCCTGTGGGACAGCCATCAGGATTCCTGCAGGAACGGTCTTGCAGGATCAATCCGGCTGGATTCTTCCTGTTCCTACAGGAATCCTGCACATAAAACCTGCAGTCTGATCATTTTTCTTGTAGGACTAACCTACAGTAGCAATCCATAAAGCATCGTTAAACTTTAATCACTTCCAATAATATTACTTTTATCTTTTATCTTTAATGTCTTATCATGTTTTTATTTTCTTTATCTAGTATAGTTTTGAGTGTTTGTATGGAACACAGGAAGAGTCGATAAATAAATGATAATATGTGTTCTTCTCTTTTTGATTCTTTACGTCCTGCCCTCATCGTGTCACTAGAGGGATCTGCTCCGTTCTAACCCTGTGGACTAATCCATGCTTATATACTTACAAGCTTCTTCTGACTTGGTCTGTTTCTTGTGAATGCAGGGGGACAATGAAGGTAGAGACAACACAGATGGACAGGGATATCATAGATGGACGCAATCAAATTAGAAGACAGGGAAGAGAGGGCAAGTGCACTGAAGATGAGTCTCTGCTCTCTGTAGTCTACTGTGGTGTCAACCACCAAATTGGCTCACAGTGATGCGCTCGACATTATAAATCTCCATTGTCCAGAGGGGACCAACGGCGTACCTGAGAGTCTTTACAAATGTGGGAGGGCCTTTGATTATAATGACACTTTTGAAATGTAGTATATGTGCCCAACATGGTAGTTTGTTTTGAAATGTAGTATATGTGCCCAACATGGTAGTTTGTTTTGAAATATAGTATATGTGCCCAACATGGTAGTTTGTTTTGAAATGTAGTATATGTGCCCAACATGGTAGTTTGTTTTGAAATGTAGTATATGTGCCCAACATGGTAGTTTGTTTTGAAATGTAGTATATGTGCCCAACATGGTAGTTTGTTTTGAAATATAGTATATGTGCCCAACATGGTAGTTTGTTTTGAAATATAGTATATGTGCCCAACATGGTAGTTTGTTTTGAAATGTAGTATATGTGCCCAACATGGTAGTTTGTTTTGAAATGTAGTATATGTGCCCAACATGGTAGTTTGTTTTGAAATGTAGTATATGTGCCCAACATGGTAGTTTGTTTTGAAATGTAGTATATGTGCCCAACATGGTAGTTTGTTTTGAAATGTAGTATATGTGCCCAACATGGTAGTTTGTTTTGAAATGTATATACAATGGGGAGAACAAGTATTTGATACACTGCTGATTTTGCAGGTTTTCCTACTTACAAAGCATGTAGAGGTCTGTAATTTTTTATCATAGGTACACTTCGACTGTGAGAGACAGAATCTAAAACAAAAATCCAGAAAATCACATTGTATGATTTTTAAGTGATTAATTTGCATTTTATTACATGACATAAGTATTTGGCACCTTGAGGAAGCGATAGGAAAAATAATCTGGTTCATATCCCTTTAAATGGAGCGAAGGAAGGCTATGGAACATGGAGCTTTCAAAATAGAAGCCACTTCCTGGTTTGATTTTCCTCAGGTTTCACCTGCAATATCAGTTCTGTTATACTCACAGACAATATTTTGACAGTTTTGGAAACTTTTGAGTGTTTGCTATCCTAATCTGCCAATTATATGCATATTCTAGCATATGGGCCTGAGAAATAGGCTGTTTACATTGGGAACGTTATTTTTCCAAACATAAAAATAGTGCTATTGGGAAACAATATTTCATAGGCACTTGTTTTCAGTTCCTACCGCTTCCACTGAATGTCACCAGTCTTTGGAATTTGGTTGAGGTTATTCCTTTGTGCAATGAAGAAGTAAGGCCATCTAGGAAATGGGTAACACTGTTGAGAGTTGCGCAAGACTTGAAAAGTAGCGTTAGTTTCCTCTCGTCCTCTATTGAAAACAGATAGACGCGTCTTCAATTTGATCGATTATTAACGTTTAAAAATACCTAAAGTTGTGTATTACAAAAGTAGTTTGAAATGTTTTGGCAAAGTTTACAGGCAACTTTTGAGATATTTTGTAGTGAAGTTGTCACGCCCTGGTCTAAGTATTTTGTGTTTTTCTTCATGTATTGGGTCAGGCCAGGGTGTGGCATGGGGTTTTTGTATTGTGGTGTGTTTTGTCTTGGGGTTTTGGTGTGTATGTATTGGGATTGTAGCTAGTGGGGTTATCTAGCAAGGTCTATGGCTGTCTGGAGTGGTTCTCAATCAGAGGCAGGTGTTTATCGTTGTCTCTGATTGGGAACCATATTTAGGCAGCCATATTCTTTGAGTTTGTCGTGGGTGATTGTCCTTAGTGTCTTTGTTCCTGTCGCTGTGTTAGTTGACACAAGTATAGGCTGTTTCGGTTTTCGTTACGTTTATTTGTTTTGTAGTGTTTGTATTGATTCGTGTTTACATTTTGTTGATTAAACATGGATCGCAATCTACACGCTGCATTTTGGTCCGATCCTTGTTCCACCTCTTCGTCAGAGGAGGAGATAGAAGAGAACCGTTAGAGAGGACCCTGGGCTAAACCAGGGGAGTGTAGCCGCCCAAAGGTGCAGCAGGAGAAGAGGCAACAGGAGCAGCCCAAAGAGGAGGACAGTATGGACTATACTTCTTGGGAGGAGATAGACAGGTGGGCGGTCGACCCAGGGAGAGTGCCGGTGCCCGCCTGGGATTCGATGGAGCAGTGCGCATAAGGTTATCGGAGAATGGAGTTGGCGAAGCAAGCACGGCGGCGCGGACGGAAGCCCGAGAGTCAGCCCCAAAAATGTCTTGGGGGGGGGGGGCTCACAGGGAGTATGGCTACGCCAGGTAGGAGACCTGCGCAAACTCCCTGTGCTTACCGGGGGGCTAGAGAGACCGGGCAGGCACCGTGTTATGCAGTGGAGCGCACGGTGTCCCCAGTGCGGGTGCATAGCCCGGTGCGGTATATTCCAGCTCCGCGTATCGGCCTAGGCTAGAGTGGGCATCGAGCCAGGTAAGGTTGGGCAGGCTCGGTGCTCAAGAGCTCCAGTGCGCCTGCACGGTCCAGTCTATCCAGTGCCACCTCCACACACCAGCCCTCCGGTGGTAGCTCCCCGCACCAGGCTTCCTGTGCGTGTCCTCAGTTCAGTACCACCAGTGCCAGCACCACGCATCAGGCCTACAGTGCGCCTCGCCTCTCCAGCGCTGCCGGAGCCTTTCTCCTCTCCTGCGCTGCCGGAGTCTTCCGCCTGTTCAGCGCAGCCAGAGCCTTCCTCATCTACAGCGCTGCTTGAGTCTCCCGCCTGTTCAGCGCAGCCAGAGCTGCCAGCCTGCATGGAGCAGCCAGAGCTGCCAGCCTGCATGGAGCAGCCAGAGTTGTCAGTCTGCATGAAGCAGCCAGAGCTGTCAGTCTACATGGAGCAGCCAGAGCTTCCAGCCTGCATGGAGCAGCCAGAGCTGCCAGCCTGCATGGAGCAGCCAGAGCTGTCAGTCTACATGGAGCTGTCAGTCTGCATGGAGCAGCCAGAGCTGTCAGTCTGCATGGAGCAGCCAGAGCTGTCAGTCTGCATGGAGCAGCCAGAGCTGTCAGTCTGCATGGAGCAGCCAGAGCTGTCAGTCTGCATGGAGCAGCCAGAGTTGTCAGTCTGCATGGAGCAGCCAGAGTTGTCAGTCTGCATGAAGCAACCAGAGATGTCAGTCTGCATGAAGCAGCCAGAGATGCCAGTCTGCAAGGAGCTGCCAGTCTGCACGGAGCCGCCAGAGCTGCCAGTCTGTAAGAAGCCGCCAGAGCTGTCAGCCTACATGGAGCAGCCAGAGCCGCCAGTCAGCGTGGAGCAGCCAGATCTGCCAGTCAGCCAGACTCTTCCAGATCTGCCAGTCAACCAGACTCTTCCAGATCTGCCAGTCAGCCAGACTCTTCCAGATCTGCCAGTCATCCAGACTCTTCCAGATATGCTAGTCAACCAGACTCTTCCAGATCCGCCAGTCAGCCGGGATCTGCCAGAACTGCCAGTTGGCCAGGATCCGCCAGTCGGCCAGGATCCGCCAGTCGGCCAGGATCCGCCAGTCAGCCAGGATCCGCCAGTCAGCCAGGATCTGCCAGTCAGCCAGGATCTGCTGAGACCACCAGCCAGCCAGGATCTGGTAGATCTATCTACCTGCCTGAGCTTCCTCTCACTCCTGAGCTTCCTCTCACTCCTGAGCTTCCTCTCACTCCTGAGCTTCCTCTCACTCCCGAGCTTCCCCTCAGTCCCGAGCTGCCCTTCAGTCCCGATCTGCTCCTCAGTCCAGTGGGGTTCTGGGTGAGGACTACTAGGCCATGGTCGGCGGCGAGGGTGGACTATCCAGGGACGCGAGGAGAGGGTACTAAGACATTGACTGAGTGGGTTCCACATCCCGCGCCGGAGCCGCCACCATGGACAGACGCCCACCCGGACCCTCCCTATTGTTTTGAGGTGCGTTCGGGAGTCCGCACCTTAGGGGGGGGGTTCTGTCACGCCCTGGTCTAAGTATTTTGTGTTTTTCTTCATGTATTTGGGTCAGGCCAGGGTGTGGCATGGGGTTTTTGTATTGTGGTGTGTTTTGTCTTGGGGTTTTGGTGTGTATGTATTGGGATTGTAGCTAGTGGGGTTATCTAGCAAGGTCTATGGCTGTCTGGAGTGGTTCTCAATCAGAGGCAGGTGTTTATCGTTGTCTCTGATTGGAACCATATTTAGGCAGCCATATTCTTTGAGTTTGTCGTGGGTGATTGTCCTTAGTGTCTTTGTTCCTGTCGCTGTGTTAGTTGACACAAGTATAGGCTGTTTCGGTTTTCGTTACGTTTATTTGTTTTGTAGTGTTTGTATTGATTCGTGTTTACGTTTTGTGGATTAAACATGGATCGCAATCTACACGCTGCATTTTGGTCCGATCCTTGTTCCACCTCTTCGTCAGAGGAGGAGATAGAAGAGAACCGTTACAGACGTTGCGCAATTTGGAAGCTTTTTTTCTGGATCAAACACGCCAAATAAATTGACATTTTGGTAATATATGGACGGAATTAATCGACCAAAAGGACCAATTGTGATGTTAATGGGACATATTGGAGTGCCATCAAAAGAAGCTCATCAAAGGTAAGGCATGTTTTATATTTTATTTCTGTGTTTTGTGTAGCGCCTGCAGGGTTGAAATATGCTACCCTCTTTGTTTACTGTTGTGCTATCATCAGATAATAGCTTCTTATGCTTTCGCCGAAAAGCCTTTTTAAAATCTGACACGTTGGCTGGATTCACAACGAGTCTAGCTTTAATTTAGTA
This sequence comes from Oncorhynchus tshawytscha, assembly GCF_018296145.1. Taxonomy (NCBI): domain Eukaryota; kingdom Metazoa; phylum Chordata; class Actinopteri; order Salmoniformes; family Salmonidae; genus Oncorhynchus; species Oncorhynchus tshawytscha. The sequence goes on from NC_056448.1 coordinate 51,023,729, forward strand.
TCTTACATGTGTGATTTAATGAAAGTTAGATTTTTATATCATTTTATTTGAATTTGCCGCGCTGCATTTTCCCTGGCTTTTGGCCAAGTGGGACGCAAACGTCCCCTATACCATAAGAAGTTAACACAGGATCCGGGGAGGAGCCAGTTGAGTATAAGACTGTATCATCTTCATATAAATGGATGAGAGAGGTTCCTACTGCCTGAGCTATGTTGATTTAAATTGAGAAGAGCATGGGGGCCTAGGATTGAGCTTTGGGGTACACCCTTGGTTATGTGACAGCAGATGTTCTGACTTTAAACACTGCACTCTCACAGCCACAGAGGGGGTAGGTAACTGGTTGGAGGTTGACAGCTCTCACACCCTGTTGTAAATCAAGGAGAGAACATGCCTCTTAAATTTTGTCAACACAAACATTTTCCTGCCGAAACACGTTCTAAAGCGAATAACGGAAAAAATAATGGGCAGAGGTGACCTAAAATAACACTCATGCCATATGGGTTATTATTTTGTGATGTCATTAAAAATGTTAGGAAGGAAATACTGTAACTTAAAGTATACACACTATATGTGAAGTGTCAATCATTTACGTTGTCTATGAAATATGAACAATTATTCATGTTTTTTTTAAGAGAAAGATGTGATCTTAGAATCTCTAAGGAGAAGTTGTTTCTTAACGTTGAACAAGTGAATAGTCACCGCCTCCAAATTGAGGTCAGAGAGCATTTCAGCAACACGAACCACCCCTATTGAAGAACTGCATATAATGATGGGTTACGAATTAACATATGAGACCAGAGAGGTGTTGAGTTGCAGCTCACGTCCAAAGTGGTTAGAACTCAACACGAGGTAGAGACAATAACATTATCTCCCAGACTATCACAGGTAAGGCTGATTAGCTGTCCTAAGTAAAGTATCTAGAAAAGAGAACTTAAGTGGGACCATTCTGCTACTCAAATCACTGTGGTATGCAACTCTCATCACCACCACAAGAACCATCTGGCAAACGAGTCTTCAAAGACGCAGCTTCAGGATCAAATGGAAGGGAAATCAACTCTGTCGTTCTGTTTAGGACTACACGACAAGTCACCAGATACCTGACGACAGCATAGGAGAACAACAATAGAAGACGGGCGGCCCTTTTGGACAGTCAGAGCCTTCCAAGCTGTGGAAAGGCCAAACCAACCCCTTTCCAAGAAGGCCAGGAGAAATACATAAAAAACCAAGGCATTTACATGTAAATACATTCATCATTTCTTACTCCAAATGGACAGCGGTGTGTGTGCAAAGTATATGATTACTGTGAGAGTAGTTTCTAAATGTAACAAAGTATTAAGTCTCGATCTCTCTCTTCCTCTCTCTCGCTCTCTCGCTCGCTCTCTCCCCCTCTCTCTCTCCCCCCATGTCTTTGGTAACAAGCCACCATGTTGTGTCAGTCCTATGGAGATATGGTTCTAATGTATTAAGTGTGTATGTTTATCATGTGTTACCATTTAGTTAGCTAGTAAATAAATAATTAAACCAATTTGTGTAGTACTGAATTATAAGTAAGGCTGGGGTTATTGCAGATGCAGGAGGTTACTACTGTTCAGAATGACGATATATCATTCAGAATGACGATATATATTAATCGGGTAACAATTAAACATAGTTAGTTGATTCGATAAATAACAGTCATCAGATTAATGAAAGTAAAGTCACAACAGGTGTTAACAGGCTGATTGGTAAGCTATTTGAGACAGTAAAGGGGGTTTACTATTCTTAGGTAGGGACTTAGTTAACTCACCTCTTCAGGGTGTCCCATGCTCCAGGCATGGCTGTGTCTTTTACCTGGAGAAATCCACTTACGTAGGTCAGTAAGAGTAAGGGTTGGGTTAGAGGTTAGGCTTGGGTTAGTGTTGAGTTAAGGCTCAGGGTTGGGTAAGTGTTGGGTTAGAGATTAGGTTTAGAGGTTAGGGTTGGGTTAGGTTAGGGGACTGACCTGTTGAGGGTGTCCTGTGCTTCTACATGGAGAAATCCAATTAGGTCATGAAGAGTTAGGGTTGGGTTAGTGTTGGGTTAGGGGTTAGGGTTGGGTTAGAGGTTAGGGTTGGGTTAGAGGTTAGGGTTGGAGGTTAGGGGTTAGGGTTGGGTTAGGGGTTAGGGGTTAGGTTAGGGTGAGGGGTTAGAGGTTAGGGGTTAGGGTTGGGTTAGGGGTTAGGTTGGGTTAGGTTGTGTTAGGGTTAGGTGTTACGGTTAGTTGAGTTAGGTTAGAGGACTGACCTGTTGAAGGTGTCCTGTGCTTCAGGCACGTCTGTGTCTTCTACATGGAGTTCCACTCAGGTCAATCAGCACAGCCTTCAGAGCCCATCTGGTCACCATGACACCAGGTAGCTACTGCATGTGGGAAACAGTCAATTATTAATCAACAAACGTTTTATCTACATCAACTCAGATAAATCTACGAATCCCTGGCTCTGATTAAGACAGGTACTCTCAGTAATGCTCTGGTTCTTTAATCATATTACAATATTAAACATCAATGGTTCTTTAATCATATTTCATCATTACACATCAATTGGAATTTGGGGGATTATTTGTTACACAAACCACTGCATGAAGCCCAAACTCAACTGTGATCCCCTATTATTTAGAGATGTGGATTGTAGACATGTAGTTATTAGTGATGTCATGTAGTTACTAGTGATGTCATGTAGTTATTAGTGATGTCATGTAGTTCTTATATTAGTGCCGCTGTTACTGTAGCCATCAGCATTAAACACAGTGAGGCTGTGCTGCCAACACAAAACACTGTGCAGTCTGTATCTGACATCATTGGGATTTAAGCTTAGTTTTATTTAAACAGTGATGCCAACGGTTTAATCTAACATATTTTAATAGATCTACTTCACTATATCTTGTTCTGATCAGCTCACAGTGACATACAGGAGGATAGTGGTGGCAGGCTAATGCTGGGAGGACAGGGGATGGATGGGAGTGTGTATAATCATACATAGTCCTTCTTAGGATAAAGGTTCTCTGCATAACTAAGCAAACCAGGAAATAAGTAAATCTAGTAGCTAAATCGGTAAGCTTTATTCTGGTTGCCAGTTTCTAAAGCAAAGCTGACGACAAATCAGAGCTGCAAAAGGGTGAGCAGACCAATGATACCGGCTATCAGACATAGCTAGCTTGTTCGGGAAAGATCTATCTAGCTACTTCTAGGGTGAATAGACCAACGATACAGGCTAGCTACAGTGCTTTCTGAAAGTATTACCCCTTAACACAGTGCGCCTCCAACCAGAAAGCTAGCCGCACCAATGTGTCGGAGGAAACACCGTGCACCTGGCTACCTTGGTTAGCGCGCACTGAGCCCGGTCTGCCACAGGAGTCGCTGGTGCGCGATGAGACAAGGATATCCCTACCGGCCACACCCTCCCTAACCGGAAGGAGGGCCGAATACTTTCGCAAGGCACTGTAACTGCACCACATATCACACTTTCACAAAATGCTTGAAGACATGGCTAAAGGTCAATCAGATTTGTGAACATGGTCCCTAGCTGTGTGTTGCCGCTCTCCATGTTGTCTGTTGTCTGTAGCTTGTGAGGTGTGGAAACACTTTGTTGCTTTTATGAATTTTGTCTTGCTGCTTTTTGTTCTATGTTGCTCTGTCTGTATGCTACGTCTTGCTTGTCCTATGTTGCTCTGTCTGTATGCTATGTCTTGCTTGTCCTATGTTGCTATGTCTTGCTTGTTCTATGTTGCTATTGTCTATATTGTAATTGTTTTTAATAACCTGCCCAGGGACTGCGGTTGAAAATTAGCCGGCTGGCTAAAACCGGCACTTTTACTGAAACGTTGATTAATGTGCACTGTCCCTGTAAAAATAAAAATAAACTCAAACTCAAACCTAAAACCCTCACAATCTTTTACAGATGCACAACTGGTGCACAACTGAGAGCATCCTGTTGGGCTGTATCATCGCCTGATACGGCAACTGCACCACCCACAACCGCAGGGCTCACCAGAGGTTGCTGCGGTCTGCCCAACTCCATCACCGGGGGCAAACTACCTGCCCTCCAAGACACCTACACCACCCAATGTCACAGGAAGGCCATAAAGATCATCAAGCACAACAACCACCCGAGCCACTGCCTGTTCACCCAACTATCATCCAGAAGGCGAGGTCAGTACAGGTGCATCAAAGCTGGGACCAAGAGACTGAAAAACAGCTTATATCATAAGGCCATCAGACTGTTACATATCCATCATTAGCACAGAGGCTGCTGCATATATACACAGATTTAAACTGGCCAGTTTAATAAATTGAACACCTGTCACTTTAATAATGCTTAGAGAAAGGGGGATACCTAGTCCGTTGTACAATTGAATGCCTTGAACTGAAATGTGTCTTCTGCATTTAACCCAACCGTTCTGGATCAGAAAGGTGGTGGGGGCTGCCTTAACCTGTTATGGCTGCAATCCCGATATCGATATGACAACTACCAGTGAAAATAGAGGGCGCCAAATTCAAACCACAAATCTCATAATTACAAGTCCTAAAACATACATGTGTCTTATATCATTTTAAAGCTATTCTCGTTGTTAATCCCACCAAAGTGTCCGATTTCAAATAGTATTTTCTACGAAAGCACTACAAACGATTATGTTAGGTCTCCACCAAACCACAATAAGCACAGCCATTTTCCAGCAAAATATAGCATTCACAAAAACCAGAAATAAAGATTAAATGAATCACTAACCTTGAATTATCTTCATCAGGTGACACTCATAGGACTTTATGTTACACAATACATGCATGTTTTGTTTGATAAAGTTCATATTAATATAAAAGAATCTGAGTTTACATTGACGCGTTAGATTCACTAGTTCCAAAAACATCAAGTGATTTTGCATAGCCACATCGTTTATTTCCTAAATACCTAAATAATCACACAGAATTACATATATATATGCACAGGACAGATCATACATTGATTACTAATCATGTCATGAAATTAATCCGATATAATGGCTGGTGACACAAAGGAAGGGGGTTTAGTTTGAGTGAAAGCGCGGGAAGACTGAGGGACAAAGGGATTGGGCCCCTTGAGAAGATATGCTTACCGTAAATACAGAATCTTATGCATTCTAATATCCACCCATTCGGAATGGGAAAAGGCAAGATATATATTTCCTCTGAGCTCCGCTTCGATAGCTGGGTCGAAGATGGAAGACTGGTTTGCCCAGCAGAGAACGCCCTTGTCTTTTGTAGAATCTGTCTGTTCGATAGTGTTATAGGGTGAATACAATGTACCCTCTCGTTCTTATTAGGAGATTGTCTGTCCTTTCCACGTACATTTACAGGTGCAGCTGATAACTCGACGTCTAGGATGTATCACTTCTTTAGTGAATAATGGTTCAAAGTTCATACCAAGTTACTATAATCAGCTTGTGCTGTATTCTGGCTGGTCTAGTCAATATTCACCATTCCAGCGCTGTGATCGTCACCTCCACGTGATCTGGTCTCATGTAAATTTAGTCAGATAGATAGAATAGTCAAGTTAATGTCAAGTTTATTAACTTCTTCGATATAGGGGGCGCTCTTTTAATTTTTGGATAAAAAAACGTTCCCGTTTTAAACAAGATATTTTGTCACGGAAAGATTTTCGACTATGCATATAATTGACAGCTTTGGAAAGAAAACACTGACGTTTCCAAAACTGCAAAGATATTATCTGTGAGTGCCACAGAACTGATGCTACAGGCGAAACCAAGATGAAATTTCAAACAGGAAATGCCCCAGATTTTGAAAGCGCTGTGTTCCAATGTCTCCTTATATGGCTGTGAATGCGCCAGGAATGAGCCTACACTTTCTGTCGTTTCCCCAAGGTGTCTGCAGCATTGTGACGTATTTGTAGGCATATCATTGGAAGATTGACCATAAGAGACTACATTTACCAGGTGCCCGCTTGGTGTCCTCCGTCTAAATTATTGCGTAATCTCCAGCTGCGTCCATTTTTCCATTTGCTTCAGAGGAGAAACCCAACTGCCACGAATGATTTATCATCGAATAGATATGTGAAAACACCTTGAGGATTGATTCTAAACAACGTTTGCCAAGTTTCTGTCGATATTATGGAATTAATTTGGAAAAAAGTTTGGTGTTGTAATGACTGAATTTTCGGGTTTTTTTCTTAGCCAAACGTGATGAACAAAACGGAGTGATTTCTCCTACACAAATAATCTTTTTGGAAAAACTGAACATTTGCTATCTAACTGAGAGTCTCCTCAGTGAAAACATCCGAAGTTCTTCAAAGGTAAATGATTTTATTTGAATGCTTTTCTTGTTTTTGTGAAAATGTTGCCTGCTGAATGCTAGGTTTAATGCTATGCTAGCTATCAATACTCTTACACAAATGCTTGTGTAGCTATGGTTGAAAAGCATATTTTGAAAATCTGAGATGACAGTGTTGTTAACAAAAGGCTAAGCTTGTGAGTGAATATATTTCTTTCATTTCATTTGCGATTTTCATGAATAGTTAACGTTGCGTTATGGTAATGAGCTTGAGGCTATGATTACGCTCCCGGATACGGGATTGCCCGATGCAAGAAGTTAAGCTACTGCTATACCATCAAGTTGCTAAAAGAACTGCAGCACAGAGAAGAAAGAAACAAGGAACAGAAAAACATAAACATCACATTGAACATAAAGATAGCTGCTGCAGAGGGGTGTGCAGTTAGTTCCTATACAATCTGTACAAATGTCTAAAATCAGCTTGATCCCCTCTGTCGAAGATGCTTGGACCTTCTTTTTTGATATTTTCAGTGGTTTTGTTAATAAACGCGCCCCCATAAAGAAAATGATAACTAATAACAGGTTCAGCCCCGTGATCTTGGTTCGACCGTGATCTTGCAGAGTTACTCCACCTCAAGAATTACATTAGGCCAAAGGCTTGGCACACACATACTCAGGCTGACTGGCTCTCGTTCAGGCAAATGAGAAATAAGTGAACTCAGGCTATCCGGAAAGTTAGTTACTTCAAGCAGCAGTTCTCTCTCTGTGGGTCCAAGAAGTTCTGGAAAACAGTTAACTGGAACCACCCATCCTGGATCCGGGATAATTGTCATCAACTATGCTAAATACGGTCAAATAATCTTACTAGAAAACATTCATGAAATCACAAGTGAAATATAGCGAAACACAGCTTAGCCTTTTGTTAATCACCCCGTCGTCTCAGATTTTGAAATTATGCTTTACAGCGAAAACAATACAAGCGTTTGTGTAAGTTTATCGATATACTAGAAAACATTATGTACACCTAGCGGCAGGTAACTTGGTCATGGAAATCAGAAAAGCAATCAAATTAATAGTTTACCTTTGATGAGCTTTGGATGTTTTCATTCATGAGACTCCCAGTTAGACAGCAAATTTTCCTTTTGTTCCATAAAGATATTTTTTATATCCAAATACTTACGTTAGTTTGATGCGTTATGTCTAGGAATCCACCGGAAATAGCGGTCACGGCAACGCAGACAAAATTCCAAATTATATCCATAATATCGACAGAAATATGGCAAATGTTTTTTATAATCAAACCTCAAGGTGTTTCTCAAATATCTATTCGATAATATATCAACCGGGACAGTTGGCTTTTCACTAGGACTGGGAGGAAAAATGGCTACCTCTCTGTTTTGCGCTCTGACCGCTATTTCCAGTGGCCTTCTCAACATAACGTGACCAACAAAAGGAGGTATTTTGGGTATAAAAATCATCTTTATGGAACAAAAGGAACATTTGCATAACATATGATTATGTTAGGTCAGAGCCTAGTCACAAAAACACGCAGCCATTTTCTAGCTAAAGAGAGGAGTCACAAAAAGCAGAAATAGAGATACAATTAATCTCTAACCTTTGATGATCTTCATCAGATGACACTCCTAGGAGTGCATATTTATATCCAAAAACCTCAGATTACATTGGCGCGTTACGTTCAGTAATGTTTTGCTTCCAAAACATCCAGTGATTTTGCAGAGAGACACATCAATTTACAGAAATAGTCATCATAAACTTTAATATAAGATACAAGTGTTATGCACAGAATTAGAGATATACTTCTCCTTATTAATGCAACCACTGTGTCAGATTTCAAAAAAACTTTACGGAAAAAGCAAACCATGCAATAATCTGAGTACAATTCAGATATCCGCCATGTTGCAGTCAACAGAGGTCAGAAATAGCGTTATAAATATTCACTTACATTTGATGATCTTCAACAGAATGCACTCCCAGGAATCCCAGGTCCACAATAAATGTTTGATTTGTTCGATAAAGTCCATCATTTATGTCCAAATACCTCCTTTTGTTAGCGCATTCAGTTCACAAATCCAAAATCACGACGTGCGGGCAGGTCCAGGCGAAAGTTCAGAAGAAAAGTCATATTATAGTTCATAGAAACATGTCAAGCGATGTATAGAATCAATCTTTAGGATGTTTTTATCATAAATCGTCAATAATGTTCCAACTGGAACATTCCTTTGTCTTCAGAAATGCAATGGAACGCAAGCTAACTCTCACGTGAACATGCGTGACCAGCTCGTGGCACTCTGACAGACCACTGACTCATTTAACTCCCATTCCCCCCTCCTTCACAGTAGAAGCATCAACCAAGGTTCTAAAACAGATCACTGACTATTTTGAATCTCACCATACCTTCTCCACTATGCAATCAGTGCAGCTATTCCCTCCGCAAGGCTATCAAACAAGCTAAGCGCCAGTACAGAGACAAAGTAGAATCTCAATTCAACGGCTCAGACACAAGAGGCATGTGGCAGGGTCTACAGTCAATCACGGACTACAGGAAGAAACCCAGCCCAGTCACGGACCAGGATGTCTTGCTCCCAGGCAGACTAAATAACTTTTTTGCCCGCTTTGAGGACAATACAGTGCCACTGACACGGCCTGCAACGGAAACATGCGGTCTCTCCTTCACCGCAGCCGAAGTGAGTAAGACATTTAAACGTGTTAACCCTCGCAAGGCTGCAGGCCCAGACGGCATCCCCAGCCGCGCCCTCAGAGCATGCGCAGACCAGCTGGTCGGTGTGTTTACGGACATATTCAACCAATCCCTATACCAGTCTGCTGTTCCCACATGCTTCAAGAGGGCCACCATTGTTCCTGTTCCCAAGAAAGCTAAGGTAACTGAGCTAAACGACTACCGCCCGTAGCACTCACATCCGTCATCATGAAGTGCTTTGAGAGACTAGTCAAGGACCATATCACCTCCACCCTACCTGACACCCTTGACCCACTCCAATTTGCTTACCGCCCAAATAGGTCCACAGACGATGCAATCTCAACCACACTGCACACTGCCCTAACCCATCTGGACAAGAGGAATACCTATGTGAGAATGCTGTTCATCGACTACAGCTCGGCATTCAACACCATAGTACCCTCCAAGCTCGTCATCAAGCTCGAGACCCTGGGTCTCGACCCCGCCCTGTGCAACTGGGTACTGGACTTCCTGACGGGCCGCCCCCAGGTGGTGAGGGTAGGCAACAACATCTCCTCCCCGCTGATCCTCAACACTGGGGCCCCACAAGGGTGCGTTCTGAGCCCTCTCCTGTACTCCCTGTTCACCACGACTGCGTGGCCACGCACGCCTCCAACTCAATCATCAAGTTTGCGGACGACACAACAGTGGTAGGCTTGATTACCAACAACGACGAGACGGCCTACAGGGAGGAGGTGAGGGCCCTCGGTGTGTGGTGTCAGGAAAATAACCTCACACTCAACGTCAACAAAACTAAGGAGATGATTGTGGACTTCAGGAAACAGCAGAGGGAACACCCCCCCCATCCACATCGATGGAACAGTAGTGGAGAGGGTAGCAAGTTTTAAGTTCCTCAGCATACACATCACAGACAAACTGAATTGGTCCACTCACACAGACAGCATCGTGAGGAAGGCGCAGCAGCGCCTCTTCAACCTCAGGAGGCTGAAGAAATTCGGCTTGTCACCAAAAGCACTCACAAACTTCTACAGATGCACAATCGAGAGCATCCTGGCGGGCCTTATCACCGCCTGGTATGGCAACTGCACCGCCCTCAACCGTAAGGCTCTCCAGAGGGTAGTGAGGTCTGCACAACGCATCACCGGGGGCAAACTACCTGCCCTCCAGGACACCTACACCACCCGATGCTACAGGAAGGCCATAAAGATCATCAAGGACATCAACCACCCGAGCCACTGCCTGTTCACCCCGTTGTCATCCAGAAGGCGAGGTCAGTACAGGTGCATCAAAGCTGGGACCGAGAGACTGAAAAACAGCTTCTATCTCAAGGCCATCAGACTGTTAAACAGCCACCACTAACATTGAGTGGCTACTGCCAACACACTGTCAATGACACTGACTCTACTCCAGCCACTTTAATCATGGGAATTGATGGGAAATGATGTAAATATATCACTAGCCACTTTAAACAAAGCTACCTTATATAATGTTACTTACCCTACATTATTCATCTCATATGCATACGTAGATACTGTACTCTATATCATCGACTGCATCCTTATGTAATACATGTATCACTAGCCACTTTAACTATGCCACTTGGTTTACATACTCATCTCATATGTATATACTGTACTCTATCATCTACTGTATCTTGCCTATGCTGCTCTGTACCATCACTCATTCATATATCCTTATGTACATATTCTTTATCCCCTTACACTGTGTATAAGACAGTAGTTTTTTTTTTTGAATTGTTAGTTAGATTACTTGTTCGTTATTACTGCATTGTCGGAACTAGAAGCACAAGCATTTCGCTACACTCGCATTAACATCTGCTAACCATGTGTATGTGACAAATAAAATTTGATTTGATTTGGTTTACGAGCTGGTCATGGCTGCACATCAGCCACGCTCAAGGTCATAAACAATATCATAACCGCCATCGATAAGAGACAGTACTGTGCAGCCAACTTCATCGACCTGGCCAAGGCTTTCGACTCTGTCAATCACCGCATTCTTATTGGCAGACTCAACAGCCTTGGCTTCTCAAATGACTGCCTCACCTGGTTCACCAACTACTTCTCTGATAGAGTTCAGTGTGTCAAATCGGATGGGCCTGTTGTCCGGACCTCTGGCAGTCTCTATGGAGGTGCCACAGGGTTCAATTCTCGGACAGACTCTCTTCTCTGTATATATAAATGATGTCGCTCTTGCTGCTGGTGATTCTCTGATCCACCTCTACGCAGCCGACACCATTCTGTATACATCTGGCCCTTCTTTGGACACTGTGCTAACAAACCTCCAAACGACCTTCAACGCCATACAACACTCCTTCTGTGGCCTCCACATGCTCTTAAATGCTAGTAAAACTAAGTGAAGTCTCTTACCTGTACCTGGTAGCTCACTGGTCACTATAGCAACACCCACCCGTAGCACGCACTCCAGCGGGTATATGTCACTGGTCATCCCCAAAATCAACACTTCTTTTGGCTGCCTTTCCTTCCAGTTCTCTGCTGCCAATGACTGGAACGAATTGCAAAAACCTTATGTCTCACTCTCTAAGAATCAGCTGTCTGAGCAGCTTACCGATCACTCTACCTGTACACAGCCAATCTGTAAATAGCACACCTGACTACCTCATCCCCATATTATTACTTACCCTCTTGCTCTTTTGCACCCCAGTATCTCTACTTGCACATCATCATCTGCACATCAATCACTCCAGTGTAAATGCTAAATTGAAATTGTTTTAGCCTCTAGGGCCTATTTATGGCCTACCTCCTTACTCTTCTACATTTGCACACACTGTACATAGATCTTTCTATTTTTTTTGTGTGTTATTGATGGTATGTGTGTAACTCTGTGTTGTTTTTGTCACACTGCTTTGCTTTATCTTAGGTGGTTAGTGTGTTGGACTAGTAACCGAAAGGTTGCAAGATCGAATCCCCTAGCTGACAAGGTAAAAATCTGTTGTTCTGCCTCTGAACAAGGCAGTTAACCCACTGTTCCTAGGCCATCATTGAAACTAAGAATCTGTTCTTAACTGACTTGCCTACTTAAATAAAGGTGAAATAAAAAATATAAATAAGAAAAGTCTTGACCAGGTAGCAGTTGTAAATGAAAACTTGTTCTCAACTGGCCTACCTTGTTAAATAAAATATATATTTTTTAAATTCCATAAAGATAGCTGATGTAGAGGGTGTGCAGTAAGTGCCATAAAGATGGAGAGCAGTGAATATGTGCTGAATATATTTACAAAAAAAGGTAAAGCTTTAGTCCAAGAACAGAGAAAAATAATGAAATGTAGGTTATGTTCAGATAAAGAGCAATATACAAAACGATATAGGCAAAACTCCTGTAAACAGGCCTAAATAACTCACACAACTGAGAATTCCTTTGACAACTATTTTCCAAGCAGTCCCTTGGTCAAGAATGAGATGACACCACTGCAAATCAGGAGAACACATACATGTGTACTTTAAACAGGCAAATCAATAATAATTTAAGACAAAGTACAATAGACAGAATTCAACATGATAAACAGAACCGGAGCCAGAAGGAATCAGTTGGAGGGGCATTTGATTTCCAGCACCAGATGGAATCAGTTGGAGGGGCATTTGATTTCTAGCACCAGATGGAATCAGTTGGAGGGGCATTTGATTTCCAGCGCCAGATGGAATCAGTTGGGAGGGCATTTGATTTCCAGCACCAGATGGAATCAGTTGGAGGGGCATTTGATTTCGAGCACCAGATGGAATCAGTTGGAGGGGCATTTGATTTCCAACACCAGATGGAATCAGTTGGAGGGGCATTTGATCTCCAGCACCAGATGGAATCAGTTGGAGGGGCATTTGATTTCCAACACCAGATGGAATCAGTTGGAGGGGCATTTGATCTCCAGCACCAGATGGAATCAGTTGGAGGGGCATTTGATTTCCAGCACCAGATGGAATCAGTTGGAGGGGTATTTGATTTCCATAGGCAGGCCCTTTTTGTATGCACTCACTTGGACGTGTTTTTAAAGAGTGTAATAGTAAGACCAGCAGCTCATGAGTTTCAAGGTTGAAGCTCACAATTTATCCTTCCACTTCGACCAATAGGCGAGCCAGTTTTGAAAATGTATATATGCATATTTTTGTTGAACAGTTTCATTTCAACAATAACGTTTTCATTTCTCCAAATCATTGACATGTGGTTAATTATAAAAGTCTGGAGTAAAATAATAAACATCTGAAAGTTAAAATTCAACTAATGCGAGAGCACCAGCCTCTGACAAATGGACCGTTATACACTATGACCCATTAGCTGCTCAGGAAACGAGAGCACAGAACTCAGAGATAGCCTATATGTCAATGTAGCAGTAGACCGAAAACTCAGAGATAGCCCGTAGGCCAATGTAGCAGTAGACCTATAACTTCCATAATTTACTAAGTAAAATACATAGACCTGAAGCCGACAATATCAAAATAGTAGAAAATATCCTTTCTATCTGTCTTGACTTGAGCTATTGCTAGTGATGTTCAACATTGTATCAAATCATCACTGGGTGGCCCAGAAACTGTCAATATTGTATCAACTAGCCTATTCCGGTCCCTCATAGATTCCTGCCCAGGGAGCTCAGGACAGACCGCTGTTTTGATGATGTTTCCACTAGATTTATGGGATTATCAGATCATTATATATTTCTCTTTAAACCGAGGCTTGGTGATTATTGAGGCCGGGAGTGTTGAAAAGATTAGGATGTATCATTCACAATGGATGTAAGAAAAACAGACTTTTTGACTTGTGTGAGGCGAAGACAAAGTGAGTGGTGTACGTGGTGGGTTAAGACAACCAGAAATGATTCTGTCCGTTCTAGCTCGCTCATCAATGAGATTTACATGCTAAAATCGCCACTGGAAATTAGACATTGCTGAATGGGAACTTTCCTGCATTTTGGAGACGCACCATATCTTCCCCACCCACCCATCCCTTCTTCTTGATGATTTTAAAATATACTCAATATTTTAGACAATTTTCACTGACTGCCGCAATTCAGTCAGCCAGACATACTGCCACGCACCCTACCCAAATGGTGGGCTTCCCAAAAACACTGGGGATTTCAAACAATCCACAGCTATTTGTTTAAATAAACTAATGATTCTTTGTGGCTAAGTCATACTACCTGCTGAAGTACTTTGAATTATTTTATTTAGACAGGAGTAATTATATAATTTTGGCAAAACATCAATTTACTTTAGGGCAATCCAGCATCCTAACAGTGCACTGTGCACCTGCCAACTTTATTTTCCTATTCACAAGGCTGAAACCAGAGATCTGTATATAATGAGGAGATTCTCATGTCTCCGCCTTAACAATGGGAGGCGGGAAGGCAGGCAACAACCTTAGTTCTCCCATAGAAACACATTGGGTTTATGCTTTTGAAGTTACTGTAGACCTTCATTGCAGTACAGTGTATTTTAATCAATTATTTGATGACATATGGATATATTTAGTATAATTTTATCTAAAAAGGCTAACTTTTTTTATGTTTCACTTTTTATTTTTATGAGATTCACTGAGGATGGTCCTCCCCTTCATCCTCTGAGGAACCTTCACTGTTTGAAACTGTACAAATCTACATGCTTTTTTTGAGTTTCTGAAAAGCATATAACCCAGGGATGTGGACAACTCCAGTCCAGTCCTCCTAACAAACACACCTGACTCCAATAATCATCTAATGAGTCAGGTGTGTTAGCGGCGGAAAAAGTAGGACACCAATCAGGCGAGGACTAGCATGGCCCTTCCCTGATTTATTCAAGTAGAATATGATGACCATACAACACAACAGTACATTCAATACTCAATGAAACATGTCTTGTGATGAAGACACTACTTTCAGGGTGCCTGGACTCCTTCAATGCCTTGATGCTTGAACACACAGCCATGTTTACATGTCAGGTTAAGTTGTAAAGATCAGAAAGATTAGAAATGTAATTGTTGAGAAGGAGGAGGTTTACCCGGGTTGCACTCAGTTCGATTCAAAGTTTTCCATGTTGTGTGATGGTTTGTACTGAGACACATTTCCAAAAAAAAGGCTTTTGAGATGCGTTTGTTTGCGTTTGATGGGCGTGGCCAGGCGTGGCCAGGTGTGGCCTGATTAATATGGGTGTGGCCAGGTGTGGCCTGATTAATATGGGTGTGGTCGTTAGAAATCGCAAAACGTGCTCAGCACACCATACAAATTCACCCTGTGGTCGTTCAATACAGTTTCCTTTGAATTAAAAACAACATAATATTCAGTTGTACTGAAAGCACACCTGGTTTACTCAGGATGTGAACACTCAGTGTGTGAGACCTGACGAAGATCCGTTTCAGATTGAAACGTTGCCAATAAAGAGGTGAATTGGGATCTTTACAAGTATGCAGCCGCCTTGTTCTATACTACTCAGAATTCGCCCATCATGAGTCTTTCTTTGAATATCCCATGCCTTACATTTAGCAAAAACCTATAGATGGCCTCTTGGACAAGACACATCCATTGTCTCTCAGCTTGAAAACATTTTTTGACAAACACTAGGAAAATCAAATGTATCTGGAAAGTGTAGGGGTTGACACTGTTACAACATGGTAGGTATTGGACCAAAACAGAATAGAAGTTTAGGTTAAATGGTTTCCAGATCTATGGACGGCCAGGTGAGTGTGTGTGTGTGTGTGTGTGTGTGTGTGTGTGTGTGTGTGTGTGTGTGTGTGTGTGTGTGTGTGTGTGTGTGTGTGTGTGTGTGTGTGTGTGTGTGTGTGTGCGCGCGTTACACCACATGCCTTCAGGAACAGCTCTGGATGACCAACGGTTGGAGTCAGGGGGATGTTGGTTGCTTCTTGAAGGAATAGAGAGAAGAGGGAGAGAGAAACACAATAATATAGAACACTTATTGGAAGCCTGTATCTGTTTTTGGGTCTTCGTGATTTCATAGCCGAGGCCGTGCAAGAATTCCTTATTTGAAAAGGAAATCTCCCAAATATCGCAATTTTTTAACAAACCACAGACAATTTCAATTTAATCCACCAAAAAAAGACAGAAAAAATAAAACAAAAATTATGATTAAACTCAAATATAAAAATTGATTAAATAAAACATGTTTATAAAGGTAGAATCTTCATAAATGATTTCATAAATGGGACTTGTGGAGTTATGCCACACATACAGCCAAAAAAACATCTGGAGATGTCTGCTTTCCCAAAACTACATTACTGCAGAAATGGAAGAGGCAAGTAGAAAGGGGGAAACGTAAGGAACTTGTCTGTTGACATTAAAGACCATAACTGGTCTTTAAGAAAATTGTGATAAGTAAAAATGTATACAGATTTCATTTAAGAACCCAAAAATTGACAGCTGTGCGGTATAACTATTTAAATTCTACATTTTGAATCCGGCGTCGTTTTGCGTATCAGTTCATAAACCATGTGCCTTGAAATCGGTACGTCAAAAATCTCTTCCCAACTATTTTGATATTTCTATTCTTGCAACCAATATAATGTTATTTCTATGTGATATATATATATGTTTATATGGGAGATACAACCATCCCAGCTCTGCAGATGTTGAGTCATTCGATTATTTGTTCTGTTTCTCTCTCCATATGATGTCATTTGTTTTTGGTCACAGGGAATGGCTGAAGAATTGCATCATTTACCTGGAGCTAACCCTGTCGATAGTACTACTGGGTGACCCGGAAAGTCATAGTCAATTGATTAATCTATAATTTCATCTTACTTTTAGCAAAAAAAATGTATTTACAATTTAAAATCTGTAGAAGCTATGAGAATAGAAAGGTTCAGAACTTTTGTGAAACATCACAGCACAGTTGAAAAATATATGTCGAAAAGAAATCCCACATGGGGAAATATCTTCAGATGTCTCATCTTCTACACAACGTAGTAGAGGGCCAACTCATCTCTTCAGATGTCTCATCTTCTACACAACGTAGTAGAGGGGCCAACTCATCTCTTCAGATGTCTCATCTTCTACACAACGTAGTAGAGGGGCCAACTCATCTCTTCAGATGTCTCATCTTCTACACAACGTAGTAGAGGGCCAACTCATCTCTTCAGATGTCTCATCTTCTACACAACGCAGTAGAGGGCCAACTCATCTGTTCAGATGTCTCATCTTCTACACAACGCAGTAGAGGGCCAACTCATCTCTTCAGATGTCTGATCTTCTACACAGCGCAGTAGAGGGCCAACTCATCTCTTCAGATGTCTAATCTTCTATAGATCGCAGTAGAGGGGCCAACTCATCTCTTCAGATGTCTCATCTTCTATAGATCGCAGTAGAGGGCCAACTCATCTCTTCAGATATCTAATCTTCTATAGATCGCAGTAGAGGGGCCAACTCATCTCTTCAGATGTCTCATCTTCTATAGATCGCAGAAGAGGGGCCAACTCATCTCTTCAGATGTCTCATCTTCTATAGATCGCAGTAGAGTGGCAAACTCATCTCTTCAGATGTCTCATCTTCTACACACCGTAGTAGAGGGCCAACTCATCTCTTCAGATGTCTCATCTTCTACACAACGTAGTAGAGGGGCCAACTCATCTCTTCAGATGTCTCATCTTCTACACAACGTAGTAGAGGGGCCAACTCATCTCTTCAGATGTCTCATCTTCTACACAACGTAGTAGAGGGCCAACTCATCTCTTCAGATGTCTCATCTTCTACACAACGCAGTAGAGGGCCAACTCATCTGTTCAGATGTCTCATCTTCTACACAACGCAGTAGAGGGCCAACTCATCTCTTCAGATGTCTGATCTTCTACACAGCGCAGTAGAGGGCCAACTCATCTCTTCAGATGTCTCATCTTCTATAGATCGCAGTAGAGGGCCAACTCATCTCTTCAGATATCTAATCTTCTATAGATCGCAGTAGAGGGGCCAACTCATCTCTTCAGATGTCTCATCTTCTATAGATCGCAGAAGAGGGGCCAACTCATCTCTTCAGATGTCTCATCTTCTATAGATCGCAGTAGAGTGGCAAACTCATCTCTTCAGATGTCTCATCTTCTACACAACGTAGTAGAGGGGCCAACTCATCTCTTCAGATGTCTCATCTTCTATAGATCGCAGTAGAGGGCCAACTCAGATGTCTCATCTTCTATAGATCGCAGTAGAGGTCCAACTCATCTCTTCAGGCGTCTCATCTTCTACACAACGTAGTAGAGGGGCCAGCTCATCTCTTCAGATGTCTCATCTTCTATAGATCGCAGTAGAGGGGCCAACTCATCTCTTCAGATGCCTCATCTTCTACACAGCGCAGTAGAGGGCCAACTCATCTCTTCAATTGTCTCATCTTCTATAGATCGCAGTAGAGGGGTCAACTCATCTCTTCAGATGTCTCATCTTCTATAGAGCTCAGTAGAGGGGCCAACTCATCTATTCAGATGTCTCATCTTCTATAGAGCTCAGTAGAGGTGGCCACTTATTTTATGATAATCCGAATTGACACCTGTGGTTTTCCATGGTTCCATGAAGGATACCTTCTCTGGTAAGGCACCTGCGTGGTGGTGAGTGACTCCCCGCTCGGCGTCTCAGTAAACTCTCCCCTTTTCCTGCTGTGTGCTCTTTTAAATTCCTCCTCATCAAATTCTGAACCTTATGAATACTCTGCCGCTAATCCTGTCTCTCCATCTGTCCCTCTCTCCCTCTCATTCTATATAATGCCATGAATGACAAGGTCAATGTTGCCAAGAGATAAATTTATAAACAGCAAAAACAACACTAAGAATACTAGATATAGGCCTAATTTAAAATGTTACATTGTTATATAACAAATGCTATTTTATATTAGACCTATGTCTAATATTCTTATATATACAGGGCCTTCTGAAAGTATATAGACCCCTTGACTTCTTCCACATTTTGTTATGTTACAGCCTTATTCTAAAATTGATTTGGTCAGGTTTGGTCAGAGAAAGAATGCGGTCATTCACCTGTCAAACTGCCCGTTTCACAGAGGTTTGGTCAGAGAGAGAGAGTGCTGTCATTCACCTATCAAACTGCCCGTTTCACAGAGGTTTGGTCAGAGAGAGAGAGTGCTGTCATTCACCTGTCAAACTTCCCATTTCACAGAGGTTTGGTCAGAGAGAGAGAGTGCTGTCATTCACCTGTCAAACTGCCCGTTTCACAGAGGTTTGGTCAGAGAGAGAGAGTGCTGTCATTCACCTGTCAAACTGCCCGTTTCACAGAGGTTTGGTCAGAGAGAGAGAGTGCTGTCATTCACCTGTCAAACTGCCCGTTTCACAGAGGTTTGGTCAGAGAGAGAGAGTGCTGTCATTCACCTGTCAAACTGCCTGTTTCATAGAGGTTTGGTCAGAGAAAGAGTGCTGTCATTAACCTGTCAAACTGCCCGTTTCACAGAGGTTTGGTCAGAGAGAGTATGCTGTGATTGGGGTTTTATTCATTCTGTATACTAACATATAAAATAATTATGATAATCGACTAATGAAAAATATGAAGTATGAACACACACACACACACATTACTCTCCCATTAATCATTTAAGAGGGTTATGTGAAACAGATTAACACTCATTAACAGGAAAACATATGTAGCCCATTTCGATAACAACTAGCAGATGTAGAGCATTTGCATGTATTTTTTTCATAAATAGGTTTAATAATGTAGAAGGAATTATGAAGCCTAAAAACCTTTTGCTATATCAAAGCCTCTTTCAGACAGTAATCTACACTAATCTACTTTAAATGAAGCCAGTCTCATATTGATGTTAAATATTTCTTGTCAGGCAAATGTAGCTGGAGTCCTGTCCTGCAACATCACAGATAAACAGGGATGCATACAGACATAAGGGGATACATACTGATATACAGGGATACATTACAGATATACAGGGATACATTACATATATACAGGGATACATTACAGGGATACAATACAGATATACAGGGATACATTACAGATATACAGGGATACATTACAGATATACAGGGATACATTACAGATATACAGGGATACATTACAGATATACAGGGATACATTACAGTGATACATTACAGATATACAGGGATACATTACAAATATACAGGGATACATACTGATATACAGGGATACATTACAGATATACAGGGATACATTACAGATATACAGGGATACATACTGATATACAGGGATACATACAGATATACAGGGATACATTACAGATATACAGGGATACATTACAGATATACAGGGATACATACTGATATACAGGGATACATACAGATATACAGGGATACATTACAGATATACAGGGATACATTACAGATATACAGGGATACATTACAGATATACAGGGATACATTACAGATATACAGGGATACATTACAGATATACAGGGATACATTACAGATATACAGGGATACATTACAGATATACAGGGATACATACTGATATACAGGGATACATACAGATATACAGGGATACATACTGATATACAGGGATACATTACAGATATACAGGGATACATTACAGATATACAGGGATACATTACAGATATACAGGGATACATTACAGTGATACATTACAGATATACAGGGATACATTACAGATATACAGGGATACATTACAAATATACAGGGATACATACTGATATACAGGGATACATTACAGATATACAGGGATACATTACAGATATACAGGGATACATACTGATATACAGGGATACATACAGATATACAGGGATACATTACAGATATACAGGGATACATTACAGATATACAGGAATACATTACAGATATACAGGGATACATACTGATATACAGGGATACATACAGATATACAGGGATACAATACAGATATACAGGGATACATACTGATATACAGGGATACATTACAGATATACAGGGATACATACTGATATACAGGGATACATACAGATATACAGGGATACATTACAGATATACAGGGATACATTACAGATATACAGGGATACATTACAGATATACAGGGATACATTACAGATATACAGGGATACATTACAGATATACAGGGATACATACTGATATACAGGGATACATACAGATATACAGGGATACATACTGATATACAGGGATACATTACAGATATACAGGGATACATTACAGATATACAGGGATACATTACAGATATACAGGGATACATTACAGTGATACATTACAGATATACAGGGATACATTACAGATATACAGGGATACATTACAGTGATACATTACAGATATACAGGGATATATTACAGTGATACATTACAGATATACAGGGATACATTACAGATATACAGGGATACATACAGATATACAGGGATACATCACAGTGATACATTACAGATATACAGGGATATATTACAATGATACATTACAGATATACAGGGATACATTACAGACATAAGGGGATACATACTGATACACAGGGATACATACAGATATACAGGGATACATTACAGATATACAGGGATACATTACAGATATACAGGGATACATACTGATATACAGGGATACATACTGATATACAGGGATACATACAGATATACAGGGATACATTACAGATATACAGGGATACATTACAGATATACAGGGATACATTACAGATATACAGGGATACATACTGATATACAGGGATACATACAGATATACAGGGATACATTACAGATATACAGGGATACATTACAGATATACAGGGATACATTACAGATATACAGGGATACATTACAGATATACAGGGATACATTACAGATATACAGGGATACATTACAGATATACAGGGATACATTACAGATATACATGGATACATACAGGGATACATTACAGATATACAGGGATACATTACAGATATACAGGGATACATTACAGATATACATGGATACATACAGGGATACATTACAGATATACAGGGATACAATACAGATATACAGGGATACATACTGATATACAGGGATACATTACAGATATACAGGGATACATACAGATATACAGGGATACATTACAGATATACAGGGATACATTACAGATATACAGGGATACATTACAGATATACAGGGATACATTACAGATATACAGGGATACATTACAGATATACAGGGATACATTACAGATATACAGGGATACATTACAGATATACAGGGATACATACTGATATACAGGGATACATACAGATATACAGGGATACATACTGATATACAGGGATACATTACAGATATACAGGGATACATTACAGATATACAGGGATACATTACAGATATACAGGGATACATTACAGTGATACATTACAGATATACAGGGATACATTACAGATATACAGGGATACATTACAGTGATACATTACAGATATACAGGGATATATTACAGTGATACATTACAGATATACAGGGATACATTACAGATATACAGGGATACATACAGATATACAGGGATACATCACAGTGATACATTACAGATATACAGGGATATATTACAATGATACATTACAGATATACAGGGATACATTACAGATATACAGGGATACATTACAGATATACAGGGATACATACTGATATACAGGGATACATACTGATATACAGGGATACATACAGATATACAGGGATACATTACAGATATACAGGGATACATTACAGATATACAGGGATACATTACAGATATACAGGGATACATTACAGATATACAGGGATACATACTGATACACAGGGATACATACAGATATACAGGGATACATTACAGATATACAGGGATACATTACAGATATACAGGGATACATACTGATATACAGGGATACATACTGATATACAGGGATACATACAGATATACAGGGATACATTACAGATATACAGGGATACATTACAGATATACAGGGATACATTACAGATATACAGGGATACATACTGATATACAGGGATACATACAGATATACAGGGATACATTACAGATATACAGGGATACATTACAGATATACAGGGATACATTACAGATATACATGGATACATACAGGGATACATTACAGATATACAGGGATACATACAGCTATACAGGAATGCATTACAGATATACAGGGATACATTACAGATATACAGGGATACATTACAGATATACAGGGATACATTACAGGGATACAATACAGATATACAGGGATACATTACAGATATACAGGGATACATTACAGGGATACAATACAGATATACAGGGATACATTACAGATATACAGGGATACATTACAGATATACAGGGATACATTACAGGGATACAATACAGATATACAGGGATACATTACAGATATACAGGGATACATTACAGATATACAGGGATACATTACAGATATACAGGGATACATTACAGGGATACAATACAGATATACAGGGATACATTACAGATATACAGGGATACATTACAGATATACAGGGATACATTACAGGGATACAATACAGATATACAGGGATACATTACAGATATACAGGGATACAATACAGATATACAGGGATACATTACTGATATACAGGGATACATTACAGATATACAGGGATACATTACTGATATACAGGGATACATTACAGATATACAGGGATACATTACAGATTTACAGGGATACATTACAGTGATACATTACAGATATACAGGGATACATTACAGATATACAGGGATACATACAGATATACAGGGATACATCACAGTGATACATTACAGATATACAGGGATATATTACAATGATACATTACAGATATACAGGGATACATTACAGATATACAGGGATATATTACAGATATACAAGGATACATTACAGATATACAGGGATACATTACAGATATACAGGGATACATTACAGATATACAGGGATGCATTACAGATATACAAGGATACATTACAGATATACAGGGATACATTACAGATATACAAGGATACATTACAGATATACAGGGATACAAGACAGGGATACATTACAGATATACAGGGATACATTACTGATATACAGGGATACATTACAGATATACAGGGATACATTACAGATATACAGGGATACATTACAGTGATACATTACAGATATACAGGGATACATTACAGATATACAGGGATACATTACAGATATACAGGGATATATTACAGATATACAAGGATACATTACAGATATACAGGGATACATTACAGATATACAGGGATACATTACAGATATACAGGGATACATTACAGATATACAAGGATACATTACAGATATACAGGGATACATTACAGATATACAAGGATACATTACAGATATACAGGGATACAAGACAGGGATACATTACAGATATACAGGGATACATTACAGATATACAGGGATACAATACAGATATACAGGGATACATTACAGATATACAGGGATACATACTGATATACAGGGATACATACAGATATACAGGGATACATACTGATATACAGGGATACATTACAGATATACAGGGATACATTACAGATATACAGGGATACATACAGATATACAGGGATACATACTGATATACAGGGATACATACAGATATACAGGGATACATTACAGATATACAGGGATACATTACAGATATACAGGGATACATACTGATATACAGGGATACATACTGATATACAGGGATACATACAGATATACAGGGATACATTACAGATATACAGGGATACATTACAGATATACAGGGATACATACTGATATACAGGGATACATTACAGATATACAGGGATACATACAGATATACAGGGATACATACTGATATACAGGGATACATTACAGATATACAGGGATACATTACAGATATACAGGGATACATTACAGATATACAGGGATACATTACAGATATACAGGGATACATTACAGATATACAGGGAAATATACAGATATACAGGGATACATACAGATATACAGGGATACATACAGATATACAGGGATACATACAGATATACAGGGATACATACAGATATACAGGGAAATATTACAGTGATATATTACAGTGATACATTACAGATATACAGGGATACATTAAAGATATACAGGGATACATTACAGATATAAAGGGATACATACAGATATACAGGGATACATACAGATATACAGGGATACATACAGATATACAGGGAAACATTACAGTGATATATTACAGTGATACATTACAGATATACAGGGATACATACAGATATACAGGGATACATTACAGGGATACAGGGATACATTACAGATATACAGGGATACATTACAGTGATATATTACAGATATACAGGGATACATTACAGATATACAGGGATATATTACAGATATACAAGGATACATTACAGATATACAGGGATACATTACAGATATACAGGGATACATTACAGATATACAGGGATACATTACAGATATACAAGGATACATTACAGATATACAGGGATACATTACAGATATACAAGGATACATTACAGATATACAGGGATACAAGACAGGGATACATTACAGATATACAGGGATACATTACAGATATACAGGGATACAATACAGATATACAGGGATACATTACAGATATACAGGGATACATACTGATATACAGGGATACATACAGATATACAGGGATACATACTGATATACAGGGATACATTACAGATATACAGGGATACATTACAGATATACAGGGATACATTACAGATATACAAGGATACATTACAGATATACAGGGATACATTACAGATATACAAGGATACATTACAGATATACAGGGATACAAGACAGGGATACATTACAGATATACAGGGATACATTACAGATATACAGGGATACAATACAGATATACAGGGATACATTACAGATATACAGGGATACATACAGATATACAGGGATACATACTGATATACAGGGATACATTACAGATATACAGGGATACATTACAGATATACAGGGATACATACAGATATACAGGGATACATACTGATATACAGGGATACATACAGATATACAGGGATACATTACAGATATACAGGGATACATTACAGATATACAGGGATACATACTGATATACAGGGATACATACTGATATACAGGGATACATACAGATATACAGGGATACATTACAGATATACAGGGATACATTACAGATATACAGGGATACATACTGATATACAGGGATACATTACAGATATACAGGGATACATACAGATATACAGGGATACATACTGATATACAGGGATACATTACAGATATACAGGGATACATTACAGATATACAGGGATACATTACAGATATACAGGGATACATTACAGATATACAGGGATACATTACAGATATACAGGGAAATATACAGATATACAGGGATACATACAGATATACAGGGATACATACAGATATACAGGGATACATACAGATATACAGGGATACATACAGATATACAGGGAAATATTACAGTGATATATTACAGTGATATATTACAGTGATACATTACAGATATACAGGGATACATACAGATATACAGGGATACATTACAGGGATACAGGGATACATTACAGATATACAGGGATACATTACAGTGATATATTACAGATATACAGGGATACATTACAGATATACAGGGATATATTACAGATATACAAGGATACATTACAGATATACAGGGATACATTACAGATATACAGGGATACATTACAGATATACAGGGATACATTACAGATATACAAGGATACATTACAGATATACAGGGATACATTACAGATATACAAGGATACATTACAGATATACAGGGATACAAGACAGAGATACATTACAGATATACAGGGATACATTACAGATATACAGGGATACAATACAGATATACAGGGATACATTACAGATATACAGGGATACATACTGATATACAGGGATACATACAGATATACAGGGATACATACTGATATACAGGGATACATTACAGATATACAGGGATACATTACAGATATACAGGGATACATTACAGATATACAAGGATACATTACAGATATACAGGGATACATTACAGATATACAAGGATACATTACAGATATACAGGGATACAAGACAGGGATACATTACAGATATACAGGGATACATTACAGATATACAGGGATACAATACAGATATACAGGGATACATTACAGATATACAGGGATACATACAGATATACAGGGATACATACTGATATACAGGGATACATTACAGATATACAGGGATACATTACAGATATACAGGGATACATACAGATATACAGGGATACATACTGATATACAGGGATACATACAGATATACAGGGATACATTACAGATATACAGGGATACATTACAGATATACAGGGATACATACTGATATACAGGGATACATACTGATATACAGGGATACATACAGATATACAGGGATACATTACAGATATACAGGGATACATTACAGATATACAGGGATACATACTGATATACAGGGATACATTACAGATATACAGGGATACATACAGATATACAGGGATACATACTGATATACAGGGATACATTACAGATATACAGGGATACATTACAGATATACAGGGATACATTACAGATATACAGGGATACATTACAGATATACAGGGATACATTACAGATATACAGGGAAATATACAGATATACAGGGATACATACAGATATACAGGGATACATACAGATATACAGGGATACATACAGATATACAGGGATACATACAGATATACAGGGATACATACAGATATACAGGGAAACATTACAGTGATATATTACAGTGATACATTACAGATATACAGGGATACATTAAAGATATACAGGGATACATTACAGATATAAAGGGATACATACAGATATACAGGGATACATACAGATATACAGGGATACATACAGATATACAGGGAAACATTACAGTGATATATTACAGTGATACATTACAGATATACAGGGATACATACAGATATACAGGGATACATTACAGGGATACATTACAGATATACAGGGATACATTACAGATATACAGGGATACATTACAGTGATATATTACAGATATACAGGGATACATTACAGATATACAGGGATACATTACAGATATACAGGGATACATTACAGATATACAGGGATACATCACAGATATACAGGGATACATTACAGATATACAGGGATACATTACAGATATACAGGGATACATTACAGATATACAGGGATACATCACAGTGATACATTACAGATATACAGGGATACATTACAGGGATACATTACAGATATACAGGGATACATTACAGATATACAGGGAAATATACAGATATACAGGGATACATACAGATATACAGGGATACATTACAGATATGCAGGGAAATATACAGATACACAGGGATACATACAGATATACAGGGATACATTACATATATACAGGGATACATTACAGATATACAGGGATACATTACAGATATACAGGGATACATTACAGATATACAGGGATACATTACAGATATACAGGGATACATACAGATATACAGGGATACATTACAGATATACAGGGATACATTACAGATATACAGGGATACATTACAGATATACAGGGATACATTACAGATATACAGGGATACAATACAGATATATAGGGAAACATTCAGATATACAGGGATACATTACAGATATACAAGGATACATTACAGATATACAGGGATACAAGACAGGGATACATTACAGATATACAGGGATACATTACTGATATACAGGGATACATTACAGATATACAGGGATACATTACAGATATACAGGGATACATTACAGTGATACATTACAGATATACAGGGATACATTACAGATATACAGGGATACATTACAGATATACAGGGATATATTACAGATATACAAGGATACATTACAGATATACAGGGATACATTACAGATATACAGGGATACATTACAGATATACAGGGATACATTACAGATATACAAGGATACATTACAGATATACAGGGATACATTACAGATATACAAGGATACATTACAGATATACAGGGATACAAGACAGGGATACATTACAGATATACAGGGATACATTACAGATATACAGGGATACAATACAGATATACAGGGATACATTACAGATATACAGGGATACATACTGATATACAGGGATACATACAGATATACAGGGATACATACTGATATACAGGGATACATTACAGATATACAGGGATACATTACAGATATACAGGGATACATACAGATATACAGGGATACATACTGATATACAGGGATACATACAGATATACAGGGATACATTACAGATATACAGGGATACATTACAGATATACAGGGATACATACTGATATACAGGGATACATACTGATATACAGGGATACATACAGATATACAGGGATACATTACAGATATACAGGGATACATTACAGATATACAGGGATACATACTGATATACAGGGATACATTACAGATATACAGGGATACATACAGATATACAGGGATACATACTGATATACAGGGATACATTACAGATATACAGGGATACATTACAGATATACAGGGATACATTACAGATATACAGGGATACATTACAGATATACAGGGATACATTACAGATATACAGGGATACATACAGATATACAGGGATACATTACAGATATACAGGGATACATTACAGATATACAGGGATACATTACAGATATACAGGGATACATTACAGATATACAGGGATACAATACAGATATATAGGGAAACATTCAGATATACAGGGATACATTACAGATATACAAGGATACATTACAGATATACAGGGATACATTACAGATATACAGGGATACATACAGATATACAGGGATACATACAGATATACAGGGATACATACAGATATACAGGGAAATATTACAGTGATATATTACAGTGATACATTACAGATATACAGGGATACATTAAAGATATACAGGGATACATTACAGATATAAAGGGATACATACAGATATACAGGGATACATACAGATATACAGGGATACATACAGATATACAGGGAAACATTACAGTGATATATTACAGTGATACATTACAGATATACAGGGATACATACAGATATACAGGGATACATTACAGGGATACAGGGATACATTACAGATATACAGGGATACATTACAGTGATATATTACAGATATACAGGGATACATTACAGATATACAGGGATATATTACAGATATACAAGGATACATTACAGATATACAGGGATACATTACAGATATACAGGGATACATTACAGATATACAGGGATACATTACAGATATACAAGGATACATTACAGATATACAGGGATACATTACAGATATACAAGGATACATTACATATATACAGGGATACAAGACAGGGATACATTACAGATATACAGGGATACATTACAGATATACAGGGATACAATACAGATATACAGGGATACATTACAGATATACAGGGATACATACTGATATACAGGGATACATACAGATATACAGGGATACATACTGATATACAGGGATACATTACAGATATACAGGGATACATTACAGATATACAGGGATACATTACAGATATACAAGGATACATTACAGATATACAGGGATACATTACAGATATACAAGGATACATTACAGATATACAGGGATACAAGACAGGGATACATTACAGATATACAGGGATACATTACAGATATACAGGGATACAATACAGATATACAGGGATACATTACAGATATACAGGGATACATACAGATATACAGGGATACATACTGATATACAGGGATACATTACAGATATACAGGGATACATTACAGATATACAGGGATACATACAGATATACAGGGATACATACTGATATACAGGGATACATACAGATATACAGGGATACATTACAGATATACAGGGATACATTACAGATATACAGGGATACATACTGATATACAGGGATACATACTGATATACAGGGATACATACAGATATACAGGGATACATTACAGATATACAGGGATACATTACAGATATACAGGGATACATACTGATATACAGGGATACATTACAGATATACAGGGATACATACAGATATACAGGGATACATACTGATATACAGGGATACATTACAGATATACAGGGATACATTACAGATATACAGGGATACATTACAGATATACAGGGATACATTACAGATATACAGGGATACATTACAGATATACAGGGAAATATACAGATATACAGGGATACATACAGATATACAGGGATACATACAGATATACAGGGATACATACAGATATACAGGGATACATACAGATATACAGGGATACATACAGATATACAGGGAAACATTACAGTGATATATTACAGTGATACATTACAGATATACAGGGATACATTAAAGATATACAGGGATACATTACAGATATAAAGGGATACATACAGATATACAGGGATACATACAGATATACAGGGATACATACAGATATACAGGGAAACATTACAGTGATATATTACAGTGATACATTACAGATATACAGGGATACATACAGATATACAGGGATACATTACAGGGATACAGGGATACATTACAGATATACAGGGATACATTACAGTGATATATTACAGATATACAGGGATACATTACAGATATACAGGGATATATTACAGATATACAAGGATACATTACAGATATACAGGGATACATTACAGATATACAGGGATACATTACAGATATACAGGGATACATTACAGATATACAAGGATACATTACAGATATACAGGGATACATTACAGATATACAAGGATACATTACAGATATACAGGGATACAAGACAGGGATACATTACAGATATACAGGGATACATTACAGATATACAGGGATACAATACAGATATACAGGGATACATTACAGATATACAGGGATACATACTGATATACAGGGATACATACAGATATACAGGGATACATACTGATATACAGGGATACATTACAGATATACAGGGATACATTACAGATATACAGGGATACATTACAGATATACAAGGATACATTACAGATATACAGGGATACATTACAGATATACAAGGATACATTACAGATATACAGGGATACAAGACAGGGATACATTACAGATATACAGGGATACATTACAGATATACAGGGATACAATACAGATATACAGGGATACATTACAGATATACAGGGATACATACAGATATACAGGGATACATACTGATATACAGGGATACATTACAGATATACAGGGATACATTACAGATATACAGGGATACATACAGATATACAGGGATACATACTGATATACAGGGATACATACAGATATACAGGGATACATTACAGATATACAGGGATACATTACAGATATACAGGGATACATACTGATATACAGGGATACATACTGATATACAGGGATACATACAGATATACAGGGATACATTACAGATATACAGGGATACATTACAGATATACAGGGATACATACTGATATACAGGATACATTACAGATATACAGGGATACATACAGATATACAGGGATACATACTGATATACAGGGATACATTACAGATATACAGGGATACATTACAGATATACAGGGATACATTACAGATATACAGGGATACATTACAGATATACAGGGATACATTACAGATATACAGGGAAATATACAGATATACAGGGATACATACAGATATACAGGGATACATACAGATATACAGGGATACATACAGATATACAGGGATACATACAGATATACAGGGATACATACAGATATACAGGGAAACATTACAGTGATATATTACAGTGATACATTACAGATATACAGGGATACATTAAAGATATACAGGGATACATTACAGATATAAAGGGATACATACAGATATACAGGGATACATACAGATACAGGGATACATACAGATATACAGGGAAACATTACAGTGATATATTACAGTGATACATTACAGATATACAGGGATACATACAGATATACAGGGATACATTACAGGGATACATTACAGATATACAGGGATACATTACAGATATACAGGGATACATTACAGTGATATATTACAGATATACAGGGATACATTACAGATATACAGGGATACATTACAGATATACAGGGATACATTACAGATATACAGGGATACATCACAGATATACAGGGATACATTACAGATATACAGGGATACATTACAGATATACAGGGATACATTACAGATATACAGGGATACATCACAGTGATACATTACAGATATACAGGGATACATTACAGGGATACATTACAGATATACAGGGATACATTACAGTGATACATTACAGATATACAGGGATACATTACAGATATACAGGGAAATATACAGATATACAGGGATACATACAGATATACAGGGATACATTACAGATATGCAGGGAAATATACAGATACACAGGGATACATACAGATATACAGGGATACATTACATATATACAGGGATACATTACAGATATACAGGGATACATTACAGATATACAGGGATACATTACAGATATACAGGGATACATTACAGATATACAGGGATACATACAGATATACAGGGATACATTACAGATATACAGGGATACATTACAGATATACAGGGATACATTACAGATATACAGGGATACATTACAGATATACAGGGATACAATACAGATATATAGGGAAACATTCAGATATACAGGGATACATTACAGATATACAGGGATACATACAGATATACAGGGATACATTACAGATATACAGGGATACATTACAGATATACAGGGATACATTACAGATATACAGGGATACATACATATGTCATATTTCACCCCAATTCCCCCACTGACCAAGAATGATTGAGTATAAGTATAAATCAATGAATAATTAACAATGTCCATTTCACCATTTTCTCTGAAATGTATATGTATCGCTGGGTTCTATCCAGACATAATGCATTAATAGACACATGACTGATGTGTTCCAGGCTCCGTAGGGCACTTGGGGCAGTGTAAAAGCTGAGTCCCACATTACTGATCTGTTATAGGCCCCGTAGGGCACTAGGGGCAGTGTAAGAGCTGAGTCCCACATTCCTGATCTATTCCAGGCCCTGTAGGGCACTTGGGGCAGTGTAGGGCAGGCCCTTGGGGCAGTGTAAAAGCTGAGCCACATTACTGATCTATCTGTTCCAGGCTCCGGGCAGTGTAAAAGGGCACATTACTGATCTGTTGGGGCAGTGTAAAAGCTGAGTCCCACATTACTGATCTGTTCCAGGCTCCGTAGGGCACTTGGGGCAGTGTAAAAGCTGAGTCCCACATTACTGACCTGTTCCAGGCCTCGTAGAGCACTAGGGGCAGTGGAAAGGCTGAGTCCCACATTACTGATCTGTTCCAGGCCCCGTAGGGCACTTGGGGCAGTGTAAAAGCTGAGTCCCACATTACTGATCTATTTCAGGCCCCGTAGGGCACTAGGGGCAGTGTAAAGTCTGAGTCCCACATCACTGACCTATTCCAGGCCCTGTAGGGCACTTGGGGCAGTGTAAAAGCTGTGTCCCACATGACTGATCTGTTCCAGGCCTCGTAGGGCACTTGGGGCAGTGTAAAAGCTGAGTCCCACATTACTGATCTGTTCCAGGCTCCGTAGGGCACTTGGGGCAGTGTAAAAGCTGAGTCCCACATTACTGATCTGTTCCAGGCTCCGTAGGGCACTTGGGGCATTGTAAAAGCTGAGTCCCACATTACTGATCTGTTCCAGGCCCTGTAGGGCACTTGGGGCAGTGTAAAAGCTGAGTCCCACATTACTGATCTATTTCAGGCCCCGTAGGGCACTTGGGGCAGTGTAAAAGCTGTGTCCCACATGACTGATCTGTTCCAGGCCTCGTAGGGCCCTTGGGGCATTGTAAAAGCTGAGTCCCACATTACTGATCTGTTCCAGGCTCCGTAGGGCACTTGGGGCAGTGTAAAAGCTGAGTCCCACATTACTGATCTGTTCCAGGCTCCGTAGGGCACTTTGGGCAGTGTAAAGGCTGAGTCCCACATTACTGATCTATTTCAGGCCTCGTAGGGCACTTGGGGCATTGTAAAAGCTGAGTCCCACATTACTGATCTGTTCCAGGCTCCGTAGGGCACTTTGGGCAGTGTAAAAGCTGAGTCCCACATTACTGATCTGTTCCAGGCTCCGTAGGGCACTTGGGGCAGTGTAAAGGTTGAGTCCCACATTACTGATCTGTTTCAGGCACGGTAGGGCACTTTGGGCAGTGTAAAGGCTGAGTCCCACATTACTGATCATTTCCAGGCCCGGTAGGGCACTTTGGGCAGTGTAAAAGCTGAGTCCCACATTACTGATCTGTTTCAGGCCCGGTAGGGAACGTGGGGCACTGTAATAGCTGAGTCCCACATTACTGATCTATTTCAGGCGTCGTAGGGCACTTGGGGCAGGGTAAAAGCTGAGTCCCACATTACTGATCTGTTCCAGGCCCGGTAGGGCACTTTGGGCAGTGTAAAAGCTGAGTCCCACATTACTGATCTATTTCAGGCCCCGTAGGGCATTAGGGGCAGTGTAATGTCTGAGTCCCACATTACTGATCTGTTTCAGGCCCGGTAGGGCACTAGGGGCCGTGTAAAAGCTGAGTCCCACATTACTGATCTGTTTCACGCCCGGTAGGGCACTAGGGGCAGTGTAAAAGCTGAGTCCCACATTACTGATCTGTTCCAGGCTCCGTAGGGCACTTGGAGCAGTGTAGAAGCTGAGTCCCACATTACCGATCTGTTCCAGGCCCGGTAGGGCACTTTGGGCAGTGTAAAAGCTGAGTCCCACATTACTGATCTGTTTCAGGCCCGGGAGGGCACTTTGGGCAGGAGGGCACTTTGGGCAGTGTAAAGGCTGAGTCCCACATTACTGATCTGTTTCACGCCCGGTAGGGCACTAGGGGCAGTGTAAAAGCTGAGTCCCACATTACTGATCTGTTCCAGGCTCCGTAGGGCACTTGGGGCAGTGTAGAAGCTGAGTCCCACATTACTGATCTATTTCAGGCCCCGTAGGGCACTAGGGGCAGTGTAAAGGCTGAGTCCCACATTACTGATCTATTTCAGGCCTCGTAGGGCACTTGGGGCATTGTAAAAGCTGAGTCCCACATTACTGATCTGTTCCAGGCTCCGTAGGGCACTTGGGGCAGTGTAAAAGCTGAGTCCCACATTACTGATCTGTTCCAGGCTCCGTAGGGCACTTGGGGCAGTGTAAAGGCTGAGTCCCACATTACTGATCATTTCCAGGCCCGGCAGGGCACTTTGGGCAGTGTAAAAGCTGAGTCCCACATTACTGATCTGTTTCAGGCCCGGTAGGGAACGTGGGGCACTGTAATATCTGAGTCCCACATTACTGATCTGTTTCAGGCCCGGGAGGGCACTAGGGGCAGTGTAAAGGCTGAGTCCCACATTACTGATCTGTTTCAGGCCCGGGAGGGCACTTTGGGCAGTGTAAAGGCTGAGTCCCACATTACTGATCTGTTCCAGGCCCGGTAGGGCACTTTGGGCAGTGTAAAAGCTGAGTCCCACATTACTGATCTGTTCCAGGCTCCGTAGGGCACTTGGGGCAGTGTAGA
This sequence comes from Oncorhynchus tshawytscha, assembly GCF_018296145.1. Taxonomy (NCBI): domain Eukaryota; kingdom Metazoa; phylum Chordata; class Actinopteri; order Salmoniformes; family Salmonidae; genus Oncorhynchus; species Oncorhynchus tshawytscha. The sequence goes on from NC_056448.1 coordinate 51,060,277, forward strand.
AGCTGAGTCCCACATTACTGATCTGTTTCAGGCCCGGGAGGGCACTTTGGGCAGTGTAAAGGCTGAGTCCCACATTACTGATCTGTTCCAGGCCCGGTAGGGCACTTTGGACAGTGTAAAAGCTGAGTCCCACATTACTGATCTGTTTCAGGCCCGGTAGGGCACTAGGGGCAGTGTAAAAGCTGAGTCCCACATTACTGATCTGTTCCAGGCTCCGTAGGGCACTTGGGGCAGTGTAGAAGCTGAGTCCCACATTACTGATCTGTTTCAGGCCCGGGAGGGCACTTTGGGCAGGAGGGCACTTTGGGCAGTGTAAAGGCTGAGTCCCACATTACTGATCTGTTTCACGCCCGGTAGGGCACTAGGGGCAGTGTAAAAGCTGAGTCCCACATTACTGATCTGTTCCAGGCTCCGTAGGGCACTTGGGGCAGTGTAGAAGCTGAGTCCCACATTACTGATCTGTTCCAGGCTCCGTAGGGCACTTGGGGCAGTGTAAAAGCTGAGTCCCACATTACTGATCTGTTCCAGGCCCCATAGGGCACTAGGGGCAGTGTAAAAGCCGAGTCCCACATTACTGATCTATTTCAGGCCCCGTAGGGCACTAGGGGCAGTGTAAAAGCTGAGTCCCACATTACTGATCTATTTCAGGCCCCGTAGGGCACTAGGGGCAGTGTAAAGGCTGAGTCCCACATTACTGATCTATTTCAGGCCTCGTAGGGCACTTGGGGCATTGTAAAAGCTGAGTCCCACATTACTGATCTGTTCCAGGCTCCGTAGGGCACTTGGGGCAGTGTAAAAGCTGAGTCCCACATTACTGATCTGTTCCAGGCTCCGTAGGGCACTTGGGGCAGTGTAAAGGCTGAGTCCCACATTACTGATCATTTCCAGGCCCGGCAGGGCACTTTGGGCAGTGTAAAAGCTGAGTCCCACATTACTGATCTGTTTCAGGCCCGGTAGGGAACGTGGGGCACTGTAATATCTGAGTCCCACATTACTGATCTGTTTCAGGCCCGGGAGGGCACTAGGGGCAGTGTAAAGGCTGAGTCCCACATTACTGATCTGTTTCAGGCCCGGGAGGGCACTTTGGGCAGTGTAAAGGCTGAGTCCCACATTACTGATCTGTTCCAGGCCCGGTAGGGCACTTTGGGCAGTGTAAAAGCTGAGTCCCACATTACTGATCTATTTCAGGCCCCGTAGGGCACTAGGGGCAGTGTAAAAGCTGAGTCCCACATTACTGATCTGTTTCAGGCCCGGTAGGGCACTAGGGGCAGTGTAAAAGCTGAGTCCCACATTACTGATCTGTTCCAGGCTCCGTAGGGCACTTGGGGCAGTGTAGAAGCTGAGTCCCACATTACTGATCTGTTCCAGGCCTCGTAGGGCACTTGGGGCAGTGTAGAAGCTGAGTCCCACATTACTGATCTGTTCCAGGCCTCGTAGGGCACTTGGGGCATTGTAAAAGCTGAGTCCCACATTACTGATCTGTTCCAGGATCCGTAGGGCACTTGGGGCAGTGTAAAGGCTGAGTCCCACATTACTGATCTGTTTCAGGCCCAGTAGGGCACTTTGGGCAGTGTAAAGGCTGAGTCCCACATTACTGATCTATTCCAGGCCCGGTAGGGCACGTGGGGCAGTGTTCTAGCTGAGTCCCACATTACTGATCTGTTCCAGGCCCGGTAGGGCACTTTGGGCAGTGTAAAAGCTGAGTCCCACATTACTGATCTGTTTCAGGCCCGGTAGGGAACGTGGGGCACTGTAATAGCTGAGTCCCACATTACTGATCTGTTCCAGGCCTGGTAGGGCACTTTGGGCAGTGTAAAAGCTGAGTCCCACATTACTGATCTGTTCCAGGCCCGGTAGGGCACTTTGGGCAGTGTAAAAGCTGAGTCCCACATTACTGATCTGTTTCAGGCCCGGTAGGGCACGTGGGGCAGTGTAATAGCTGAGTCCCACATTACTGATCTATTTCAGGCCTCGTAGGGCACTTGGGGCAGGGTAAAAGCGGAGTCCCACATTACTGATCTGTTTCAGGCCCGGGAGGGCACTTTGGGCAGTGTAAAGGCTGAGTCCCACATTACTGATCTGTTCCAGGCCCGGTAGGGCACTTTGGGCAGTGTAAAAGCTGAGTCCCACATTACTGATCTATTTCAGGCCCCGTAGGGCATTAGGGGCAGTGTAATGTCTGAGTCCCACATTACTGATCTGTTTCAGGCCCGGTAGGGCACTAGGGGCAGTGTAAAAGCTGAGTCCCACATTACTGATCTGTTTCACGCCTGGTAGGGCACTAGGGGCAGTGTAAAAGCTGAGTCCCACATTACTGATCTGTTCCAGGCTCCGTAGGGCACCTCGGGCAGTGTAGAAGCTGAGTCCCACATTACTGATCTGTTCCAGACCCGGTAGGGCACTTTGGGCAGTGTAAAAGCTGAGTCCCACATTACTGATCTGTTTCAGGCCCGGTAGGGCACGTGGGGCAGTGTAATAGCTGAGTCCCACATCACTGATCTGTTCCAGGCCCTGTAGGGCACTTGGGGCAGTGTAAAAGCTGTGTCCCACATGACTGATGTGTTCCAGGCTCCGTAGGGCACTTGGGGCAGTGTAAAAGCTGAGTCCCACATTACTGATCTGTTATAGGCCCCGTAGGGCACTAGGGGCAGTGTAAGAGCTGAGTCCCACATTCCTGATCTATTCCAGGCCCTGTAGGGCACTTGGGGCAGTGTAAAAGCTGAGCCATATTACTGATCTGTTCCAGGCCCTGTGGGGCACTTGGGGCAGTGTAAAGTCTGAGTCCCACATTACTGATCTATTCCAGGACTTGTAGGGCACTTGGGGCAGTGTAAAAGCTGAGTCCCACATTACTGATCTGTTCCAGGCTCCGTAGGGCACTTGGGGCAGTGTAAAAGCTGAGTCCCACATTACTGATCTGTTCCAGGCTCCGTAGGGCACTTGGGGCAGTGTAAAAGCTGAGTCCCACATTACTGATCTGTTCCAGGCTCCGTAGGGCACTTTGGGCAGTGTAAAGGCTGAGTCCCACATTACTGATCTATTCAGGCCCCGTAGGGCACTAGGGGCAGTGTAAAAGCCGAGTCCCACGTTACTGATCTATTTCAGGCCCCGTAGGGCACTAGGGGCAGTGTAAAGGCTGAGTCCCACATTACTGATCTATTTCAGGCCTCGTAGGGCACTTTGGGGCATTGTAAAAGCCGAGTCCCACATTACTGATCTGTTCCAGGCTCCGTAGGGCACTTGGGGCAGTGTAAAAGCTGAGTCCCACATTACTGATCTGTTCCAGGCTCCGTAGGGCACTTGGGGCAGTGTAAAGGCTGAGTCCCACATTACTGATCATTTCCAGGCCCGGTAGGGCACTTTGGGCAGTGTAAAAGCTGAGTCCCACATTACTGATCTGTTTCAGGCCCAGTAGGGAACGTGGGGCACTGTAATAGCTGAGTCCCACATTACTGATCTGTTTCAGGCCCGGGAGGGCACTAGGGGCAGTGTAAAAGCTGAGTCCCACATTACTGATCTGTTTCAGGCCCGGTAGGGCACTAGGGGCAGTGTAAAAGCTGAGTCCCACATTACTGATCTGTTCCAGGCTCCGTAGGGCACTTGGGGCAGTGTAGAAGCTGAGTCCCACATTACTGATCTGTTCCAGGCCTCGTAGGGCACTTGGGGCAGTGTAGAAGCTGAGTCCCACATTACTGATCTGTTCCAGGCCTCGTAGGGCACTAGGGGCATTGTAAAAGCTGAGTCCCACATTACTGATCTGTTCCAGGCTCCGTAGGGCACTTGGGGCAGTGTAAAAGCTGAGTCCCACATTACTGATCTGTTCCAGGATCCGTAGGGCACTTGGGGCAGTGTAAAGGCTGAGTCCCACATTACTGATCTGTTTCAGGCCCAGTAGGGCACTTTGGGCAGTGTAAAGGCTGAGTCCCACATTACTGATCTATTCCAGGCCCGGTAGGGCACTTTGGGCAGTGTAAAAGCTGAGTCCCACATTACTGATCTGTTTCAGGCCTGGTAGGGAATGTGGGGCAGTGTAAAAGCTGAGTCCCACATTACTGATCTGTTTCAGGCCCCGTAGGGCACTTTGTGCAGTGTAAAAGCTGAGTCCCACATTACTGATCTGTTTCAGGCCCGGGAGGGCACTTTGGGCAGTGTAAAGGCTGAGTCCCACATTACTGATCTGTTTCAGGCCCCGTAGGGCACTAGGGGCAGTGTAACGGCTGAGTCCCACATTACTGATCTGTTTCAGGCCCGGTAGGGAACGTGGGGCAGTGTAATAGCTGAGTCCCACATTACTGATCTGTTCCAGGCCCGGTAGGGCACTTTGGGCAGTGTAAAAGCTGAGTCCCACATTACTGATCTGTTTCAGGCCCGGTAGGGCACGTGGGGCAGTGTTCTAGCTGAGTCCCACATCACTGATCTGTTCCAGGCCCGGTAGGGCACTTTGGGCAGTGTAAAAGCTGAGTCCCACATTACTGATCTGTTTCAGGCCCGGTAGGGAACGTGGGGCACTGTAATAGCTGAGTCCCACATTACTGATCTGTTCCAGGCCCGGTAGGGCACTTTGGGCAGTGTAAAAGCTGAGTCCCACATTACTGATCTGTTCCAGGCCCGGTAGGGCACTTTGGGCAGTGTAAAAGCTGAGTCCCACATTACTGATCTGTTTCAGGCCCGGTAGGGCACGTGGGGCAGTGTAATAGCTGAGTCCCACATCACTGATCTGTTCCAGGCCCTGTAGGGCACTTGGGGCAGTGTAAAAGCTGTGTCCCACATGACTGATCTGTTCCAGGCCTCGTAGGGCCCTTGGGGCATTGTAAAAGCTGAGTCCCACATTACTGATCTGTTCCAGGCTCCGTAGGGCACTTGGGGCAGTGTAAAAGCTGAGTCCCACATTACTGATCTGTTCCAGGCTCCGTAGGGCACTTTGGGCAGTGTAAAGGCTGAGTCCCACATTACTGATCTATTCAGGCCCCGTAGGGCACTAGGGGCAGTGTAAAAGCCGAGTCCCACGTTACTGATCTATTTCAGGCCCCGTAGGGCACTAGGGGCAGTGTAAAGGCTGAGTCCCACATTACTGATCTATTTCAGGCCTCGTAGGGCACTTGGGGCATTGTAAAAGCCGAGTCCCACATTACTGATCTGTTCCAGGCTCCGTAGGGCACTTGGGGCAGTGTAAAAGCTGAGTCCCACATTACTGATCTGTTCCAGGCTCCGTAGGGCACTTGGGGCAGTGTAAAGGCTGAGTCCCACATTACTGATCATTTCCAGGCCCGGTAGGGCACTTTGGGCAGTGTAAAAGCTGAGTCCCACATTACTGATCTGTTTCAGGCCCAGTAGGGAACGTGGGGCACTGTAATAGCTGAGTCCCACATTACTGATCTGTTTCAGGCCCGGGAGGGCACTAGGGGCAGTGTAAAAGCTGAGTCCCACATTACTGATCTGTTTCAGGCCCGGTAGGGCACTAGGGGGGCAGTGTAAAAGCTGAGTCCCACATTACTGATCTGTTCCAGGCTCCGTAGGGCACTTGGGGCAGTGTAGAAGCTGAGTCCCACATTACTGATCTGTTCCAGGCCTCGTAGGGCACTTGGGGCAGTGTAGAAGCTGAGTCCCACATTACTGATCTGTTCCAGGCCTCGTAGGGCACTTGGGGCATTGTAAAAGCTGAGTCCCACATTACTGATCTGTTTCAGGCCCGGTAGGGCACTAGGGGCATTGTAAAAGCTGAGTCCCACATTACTGATCTGTTCCAGGCTCCGTAGGGCACTTGGGGCAGTGTAAAAGCTGAGTCCCACATTACTGATCTGTTCCAGGATCCGTAGGGCACTTGGGGCAGTGTAAAGGCTGAGTCCCACATTACTGATCTGTTTCAGGCCCAGTAGGGCACTTTGGGCAGTGTAAAGGCTGAGTCCCACATTACTGATCTATTCCAGGCCCGGTAGGGCAGTTTGGGCAGTGTAAAAGCTGAGTCCCACATTACTGATCTGTTTCAGGCCTGGTAGGGAATGTGGGGCAGTGTAAAAGCTGAGTCCCACATTACTGATCTGTTTCAGGCCCCGTAGGGCACTTTGTGCAGTGTAAAAGCTGAGTCCCACATTACTGATCTGTTTCAGGCCCGGGAGGGCACTTTGGGCAGTGTAAAGGCTGAGTCCCACATTACTGATCTGTTTCAGGCCCCGTAGGGCACTAGGGCAGTGTAACGGCTGAGTCCCACATTACTGATCTGTTTCAGGCCCGGTAGGGAACGTGGGGCAGTGTAAAGCTGAGTCCCACATTACTGATCTGTTCCAGGCCCGGTAGGGCACTTTGGGCAGTGTAAAAGCTGAGTCCCACATTACTGATCTGTTTCAGGCCCGGTAGGGCACGTGGGGCAGTGTTCTAGCTGAGTCCCACATCACTGATCTGTTCCAGGCCCGGTAGGGCACTTTGGGCAGTGTAAAAGCTGAGTCCCACATTACTGATCTGTTTCAGGCCCGGTAGGGAACGTGGGGCACTGTAATAGCTGAGTCCCACATTACTGATCTGTTCCAGGCCTGGTAGGGCACTTTGGGCAGTGTAAAAGCTGAGTCCCACATTACTGATCTGTTCCAGGCCCGGTAGGGCACTTTGGGCAGTGTAAAGCTGAGTCCCACATTACTGATCTGTTTCAGGCCCGGTAGGGCACGTGGGGCAGTGTAATAGCTGAGTCCCACATTACTGATCTATTTCAGGCCTCGTAGGGCACTTGGGGCAGGGTAAAAGCTGAGTCCCACATTACTGATCTGTTTCCGGCCCGGGAGGGCACTTTGGGCAGTGTAAAGGCTGAGTCCCACATTACTGATCTGTTCCAGGCCCGGTAGGGCACTTTGGGCAGTGTAAAAGCTGAGTCCCACATTACTGATCTATTTCAGGCCCCGTAGGGCATTAGGGGCAGTGTAATGTCTGAGTCCCACATTACTGATCTGTTTCAGGCCCGGTAGGGCACTAGGGGCAGTGTAAAAGCTGAGTCCCACATTACTGATCTGTTTCACGCCCGGTAGGGCACTAGGGGCAGTGTAAAAGCTGAGTCCCACATTACTGATCTGTTCCAGGCTCCGTAGGGCACCTCGGGCAGTGTAGAAGCTGAGTCCCACATTACTGATCTGTTCCAGACCCGGTAGGGCACTTTGGGCAGTGTAAAAGCTGAGTCCCACATCACTGATCTGTTCCAGGCCCGGTAGGGCACTTTGGGCAGTGTAAAAGCTGAGTCCCACATTACTGATCTGTTTCAGGCCCGGTAGGGAACGTGGGGCACTGTAATAGCTGAGTCCCACATTACTGATCTGTTCCAGGCCTGGTAGGGCACTTTGGGCAGTGTAAAAGCTGAGTCCCACATTACTGATCTGTTCCAGGCCCGGTAGGGCACTTTGGGCAG